>NC_142031.1:77899495-78202495 GCF_982192425.1 Myodes glareolus | reverse complement strand
TAAATTATTTAAATGCCATGTTCTACATATCCTTGAAGAGGTTGAAGATTATCTGTCTATATAGAGCACAATCTCTATGTATCTAAATAACTGAAATGCATTACTATTGATCTATAATACTTAATATCTGTATAACTTAAAGACTAAGACTTCATGTCAGAATATTAAACAATCTGTAAACAACTGGGCAGAAAGGAATAAAATGACCTCAAAATGTAAACAACATATAAGTATCTTTATCAGAAGTAGGACTATATAATGCAATATGAAAATATACCCTAAAATTGTATCAATATACAAAATATCTTAAACAGCAGTAGAAACATGCATACAATCTGACAAAATAACTTTTAATAGGTATACAAATATTGTAAATAGAAATAACAAATATAATTTAAACTTGAATCAATGTACAAGAAACTATGCCAATATAATTGTCTATAAATATTAGCTCACAAGAATTTATTCTATTACTCACTATTATTATTAGTAGTAGTATAAGTAATTTCACACTAATTTACCACTTGTCTCAATCTATTTTCCTCTTTTTTGGAGATTTCTAGGCCTAGATAGTTTCCACCAAAACTCTCTACCCTACACAAGTTATAATCAGCTCCTAAATAATGTCCCTAACCCTTGGGAAAATTGTTTACTGTAACATGAGGGCCTGCTTGTTGGGGTTTCTGTCCTGCCCAGTTTCCACAGTCATTAGGTACCAAAGAATCACACAGAAGGTCTACATAAGTTATAAAAATGATTGCCTCATTAGCCCAGGTTTCAAATTAGCTCTTATACCTTAAATTAGCCCATTTTTCTTATCTGTGTTAGCCACGTGGCTCTATAACTTTTTTGGCAGGGCAGGTCACATCTTCCTTCTTCCATGTCTGGAGATGACTGCCAAGAGAGCTTCCTGCTTCCCAGAATTCTCCTCTTCTCACTGCCCTACCTCTACTTCCTGTCTTGCTTTCCCACCTTTATTTTCTGCCTTGTGCATTTATTTAAAATATATTTGACAGAATATAGAATTGTCCTGCACCAGCTTCCAGATATCACGAGGGCATTGTTCATATTTTGGGATCCTGTCAATGTAAAGTGATGGTTAAGTTTCAAGATTACTATCTAGTATAATTGCAAATGATTTATGAGTAGCTGGTAGGGTTTTTGCAAATTTCTTATTTGGAGTTCTGGCTAGAACATTGTGAGAATGTGCACCATTTTAGCAGCTGGTATCCCAAAACTAGGCTTATAGTATCATGATGTCATCTCAATCAGGTGAAGTCATTGCTGTGGGGCTCCATTTTCTTCCTGGAAACTTCAAATATTTCTGCAGGAAAAGGATCTGTAGGAAAATCTATTGTTCATTGTAGAAAGCATAAACATTATTCATATAAACATATATTGAAGGAAAAATATGATATAGATAAAATAAGCATGAAGAAAGTAAATTTTTTTATTAAATTCTTTCTGTCCCATACCAGATGGCTCCTACCAGGAGACAGAAACTTTCAATTTTTTATTAAACAACATGATTGGATCTAGAGAAAGATAGCCATTGTCCAACTCCAAAACCAAGCTTTACACATTTATAAATATGTATATATTTTGATCACCTGTCTTCTTAAGTAATATTTTTTTTCTTGGTTATCCTTTCTGGATAGTTATCTTTTCCTCTTTCAGCGTTAAAATGTCTAGGATATCTTGACCTTTTGAAGATATATATTTTCCTATAAAGACAAAAACAGAACCCTGCTCCAACTCTTTTTGATTTTCTTGCCATCTCTATTGTTGTCATCTTTGTGAATGAGCTGTCATTTCTATCTCAAGAAGTATCCCGTTTTCAATATGAATATTTATTAATTTTGGTGGTATCCATAGCTTTTCTTTTCCTATGGAAACAAGACTGAAACTATTTCCCCAACGTACCACATATCCTGATTTCCATTATGAGGTCATCATATCCCTAAAATACAAAGGCTCATTTAATTCAGAAGTTTTTGTATTAACCAAAGTTTCTCTGCTCCCATTGTTACTTTCTCATTAGCACTAAGAAAATGTAAGGTTATTAAAGCACTACACAATCTATTTCTGGTGGTATTTTCCATCCCTTTCTATTTTTCAGCATATCATTTATTGTACAATTTGACCTTTCTATAACTGCTTCCCCTGTAGGATTGTTTGGTATACATGTAATATGGTTTATTTTATAATTAACAAAAACCTGTTTCATTTTCATAGAAACATATATTGGACAAATGACTGTCTTTATTTGCACAGAAATATCCATGATATAACTTCCAATAAATGCATGATTGCTGAATCAGTCTTTTCTGAGCTCAAGTCAGTTGCCCATTGAAAACCTGGATAAGTGTTTATGGTGTGGTGCATATTTTAATTTTCCAGATTCTGTAAAGTGGAACACATCAATAAGCCAGATCTAGTCCTTTAAATACCCTTTGGGTTACTCCCTGCAGTTAAAAGTATTTAGTTATAGAAAGAGCAAATAGAACATCTCTTTATTATCTCCTTAGCTTGTTTGCCATAATAGGAAACTCCTTAAACATTTGAAATTGACACAATGTTTTCCATGAAACCCAGAGACCTTTAGCACACCTCGAATCAATAATTGATCAATTTCTGCATTACATTGTGCCATAGGACCTGGCATGAATCATATGGGATTTGATGTGTTATATACACAGGACAAAGCCAATTCCTGATTGTGCCTTGAAACTTTATGAATAATAAAGCCAGTTTTGAATCATCTAGTATAAATTCCACATTTTCAATATTCAAGACATCTCTTTTGGTATATTATGAATCAGTAACTATATTGAGAAATTCTTTAAAATCCATTAGTGCCATAAGAATAGCATATAACTCTGCATTCTGGACAGAATTATAAGGTCTTTGTTTCAACTTACTTAATTATTTTGCTTTGTAACCTGCATTTCTTGATTTATTTGCATCAGTATAAAATGTACAGACTCTAGTTATTGGCACATAACATACAATTTGGACAAGAATTCAAGTAGTTCTCTTTATAACATTAAGCCTAATGCTTTTGGGATAATTGCTATTAAATCTCTCCCCAAAACTTAGCATAACTTCTTTGCCATTGTTCATTGCCTTCTCATAACATTTTAGTTTCATCAGTTGTAAAAGGCTCTATAATCTTTGCTGCATCTATACCTTCTAATTTATGATGTCTCAACTGTACCTTTTATAATTCATTCAGAGAATTTTTCTACATAAGTTTTTAAGTTTTTACTTGGTTTATGTGGTAAAAAGATCCATTATAAGATAATACCTTCCCTCTGCATTAAACTTCTTGTAGGAGAAAATTCTGGAAGGCAATATTACTAGAATATTACTAAGATTTAGATTCACCCTTTCATATGTACCTTCTGTAATTTCTCCTCAATGATCATCAATTCTTCTTTCACTTCAGCTGTCAATTCTTTGGGACTATTTAAGCCTTTGTCACCATCAAAGGCTTTGTTTAAATGAATTATTTGATCAGATTTTACTCCAACAGCTGACTGTAGACTGGAAATATTTCCTAACAATCTTTGAAAGTCATTAAGAGACGACAATCAGTCTCTCCCCATTTGTGCCTTTTGTCTTCTAATTTTCTGTAAACCTCCTTTGTAACCTAGGTAATTGACAGAATCTCTCTTTGCATATTATCAGGATCAATTTGTCATCCCCATTTAGGCAAAGCTTTCTTTCTTCAAACATTCTTTCTAAAATATCTGCATTTGAATCAGATAACAAACTTTCAGTCGTGCAATAATAGAATATAGACTTAGAAAATTGCTTGCATATTATTTTCAGTGGCTGACTGAAAAAATATTGGCACAGGGTATGGCTGTTGAGCATATCCTGAGGGAAGATAGTCCACTGATATCTCCTAGTTGGCTGAGAATTATTATAAGTAGGTACCGTGAAGGCAAAATTTTTTTAAATTTTTTTTCTTGTAAGGTATAGTGAAGAAAAAATCCTTTAAATCAATAATTATGAGAGACCATCATTTTGGTAACAGGAATTTCATAATTTTGGCAGAGGAATTCCAGATTGTTGAGGGTCCATATGTTGAATAATCTCATTGACTGCTCTAAGATTTCTTTTTAACAAATACAGATGAATTCCAAATACTGTTAGAATCTAAAATTTGGTGAGAATCTAGATGCTCCTATACCAGCTGTTCTAATACCTGCAGGTTTTCTTCTGGTAAAGGCCATTGTTTAACCCATATTGGTTTCTCAGTTAACCATTTCAAATACAGGGCCATTAGTACCTCTGAAGATTTGCCAGTTGCTTTGTGTTCTTGTACAACCTGAATGGCTGTTGACCTTTGTCTATAATACCTTATAATACTGTCTTCCCCAGAAACATTTGTTTTTGGAACTGCAGGAATGTCAGTCTGGATTTTCTATTGCTGCATTAGGTCATAGCCCCAGATATTCATTGCAATATTAGCTACATTTGGCATCAGCCTTTCTCTCTGTCCTTCTGGCCCTATGTATTTAACCCATCTCATGCTGTGTTTCACTAAGTTAGGGTTCCTGTACCTGAAAACTGAATGCTTGCCTCTTGAAGAGGCTAATTTGCTTGCCAAGATTCTGGAGGAATGATACTGACATCTGCACCCATGCCTATCAAGCCCTCAAAGACAATTTTATTTATGCACACTCTTAGCTTTGGTCATTGATCATTTATAGAAGTCTGACAGAATATATGTTTCCTATATCCTACTGGAGTTTTTGATTCATCTTTCACATCTATTCCATTATCCAAACCCGTATTTTTTATATAATAGGCACTGGATATTTTAATTTTCCTGGTCAATCATATTCTCCACAGTAACTGGGAATGATTGGACCACTTCAACATGGGGATCTATGAAAGGACACCCAGGAAGTTTCCCGATGGAATCAGGATGCCTTTTGGGTCTTTTGTTTACCTACATTCTTTGGTTAATGTTGGCCTCTGCCACACCTCCTACATACACCCAAATTCTGAGTCCTCCTATTTTTCCCATTCTCAGAGGAACTTTTATTCATATGAATCCTTAGTCTACAATCCTATTATACCACAGTTAAAACATGGGACATTTTGGTGTCTTCTCATACCATTGGAAATTGCTTTTCTTATCCAAGTTTCATTACTATAGTCAAATATCTCAACATTCATTGTATATAAGATTCATTCATCTATTGGTACTGATTTGATCTTTAAATGCCAAGAATCTTTTGGCATTCTAAGTTGACATTATCAAAAGCCAAAGATTCGATGAGTACACAACTAGCTTCTGTGTCTGTTACTCCTATTTGTACAGCATTAGTTAATCATTGCAAAATGTCACTAAAGGGTTATCTATGACATTGTTTAACCTTAATATATGATTCAATTCTCCTTCATAATTCCTGAACCCTGTCGCAAGCATTTGAAGCTTTGGTGTTACATAGGGACAAGGCATATTTGTCCTAAAGAGCCATATCCTGAGGATCAGAGTAATGCCTTCACCCAGAATTTGATCTTGGGAAATCTCAAGTTCTTTTGCTTTTCCTTATTTTTCTAAAATTTTTGCATCTTCTCTTCAATAAAACTTCCAAAGAAGCTGAGGTCAATTTTATAGGACTGCTGAGATTAATTGAAGTCAGTTTTGTGAGGTCACCTTATTGTTTGAAGCCCATGTTTTTACCATTCCCCTAATAAATGGTGAATGTTGGCCATGATTAATTATTGCTTATTTAATTTGTTTTAGAGCACTCATTTGTATGGGTTCCCATGTATATTCTTTCATAAGCTTATGGTACTTGGTGTCAGATGACTTTCCAAGGAAAACACTGAATAGGCACTCAGAACTTTGGGTAAGCTATCCAGAGTTTGGTATATACTGATGAGTCTAAATTCAGTCTTTGTACATTTTGTCCCTGGTCATCAAATTCGATAAATTCCTCAATTTTATCAAATCTTTTTTACTACTAGATTTACTAAAGATTTTAAAAATCTTTTTTAAAAGATTTACCTTTTGTAAATCTGGATCTCCTGTCCAGTGATCCATTCTAATGCACTCATTGAGGATTCCAAGGTATGAAGTCTGTCCAGTAAAGATAAATCTCATCCTTGGACATAATTTTTATAGCATATATATTACGTTTGTGAAGAGACAGCCTATCCATCAATCTATCATAACTGTTCAACAGATTCTGATTAATATAGTCAACAGCACTAATTCTCTCAGATTATGTCTCAGCACCTTCTATCATTTACTGTGTTTTATCTCTCAAATTGTTCATATCCTTCTTCAGAGTGATGATTTTCCCTTTTAGCTGTGTCATTTGCAAAAGTGCTTCATTCTTGGCTCTATTATCAAACCATTTTTAAGCAGAAAATATGGAACCAACCTAATCCCTAGAATCAAATATAATGATGGAAAAAGTAAATCCCATAAGCCTTATATAATACCATTCATGGTATAAGTTAAAAAGGTTTTGAACTCTTGTATCATTAAATTGTCATCTTGTCCTTTTAAATTATAAACTATAAATTTGACCTTATAAATCTCATCTGTACTAAGTTGGAGAAGGTGCAATAATTGTTAATGGCCTGTAGGTGTATTAGTTATAGCCGTATGACCAGCCTGAACAGTTTGAATTGATTTTAGCATGTTAGATACTGAAAAAAAAACGTTTAAATTAAGATCAGTTATTAATGCAATCAAAATGATTTTGGGAGTTGGTGATCAGGATAAAGAGAAAAGACAGCGCCTTGAGTCAGTGCATGTCACAGACTGTGCACTCCAAGGAGATTCCTGAATGGGTGTCAGCAACGAGTGCTGGGGAAGCCAGACTAAAGAGCGGCTCTGAGATGCCATCGAGGCCAAAGGTTGCTGTTGCAGGGTCTTAGCGCAGCTGAGCTATATGGAGCCTGGTAGTAACTGGCTGAAACCATAGGCGAGAAGGGTCAGAGCCCAAATACCCAAATAACGAAGGGCACCAGGCAAAGCCTGGTGGTAGGTGGCTGGAGCCTCAGGGGACCAGAATCCCCAATCCCCACAATTTTACACAAACTGTTGAATGACATGGACTAAAGAATCCTAGGCTATGCCAAGATAGACCAATTATATATTCTTTATTATAAGGGGCAAACTCACAAGACAATAACGATAAGTCCAACCTCAGATGTTCTGAAATGTGGGAACTACAGAGAGAGCGAACCCTGGGCCGCTTGGCATTTTTCTTTGGGTACCCAAAAGTTCAGCGCTATCCTGGTCCCACCTCTTAAAGATCAACGGTGTTAAATCTAAAGGGATATTACCTAATGCTCTTTCACATTTTATCTGTTTTTTTTTCAATAATTGTTGGCCATGGAAGCCACAGAGGCTCCAAAATAAAATAGGCTTCTTTTATCCTTTTTGGTTATACATTAGAACTAAATGAAAATATCCTATGGCTGAAGATATCACAAAACTTGATTCTAGAATATAAGGAAGTCAAGGCATACCTGACTAACTTAGATACATACTCCCTGATGGTTGACATTCATAGTGCCAGAAAGTTCTATAAAAGCTTCTTCAGGGAGCAGGGGAGATATCAGTAATCTCATATACTTACAAACCACATAAATGATGGTATCAGTTTGACAGTCAATAAGGGCAGACTTGTGAATATAACTCAACGGTTATGTAGGTATCTGAACATTCTCTCAATGGATTTGTGGTTCAATCTGCATAAGAAAACCCATGTTTGGTATCATAAACCCAGTAAAAAGCCTCATTTATGGGGTTATAATAGACCTTAGGAGTAAAATTAATTATGCTATTTAGCTATACTGACAGTCAAATGCTACTCTCAATCTTCATTTCAGAGGCTCCTCTTTCCAAGGAATAACAGTGAAGGCAAAGTCTCATGACTGCTCTAAGTTTCAATAATAACTATTGATTTATTACTATAGAAGAACAATCATAAGGAAGATAAGTCATAGAAAATAGGGAGAATCTCTGAACAATGTCTTCTCCTGGGCAAGAAACAACATTTCAGTAAGGAACACTTATAAGCAGTGTCTACTTCAGCTGAGTCTGCACAAGAATGGGCTGGTCAGCAGTCAGGCATAGTTTGAGGAGGAAATCAAGAGGTCCTGCTCCTCACTAGTGAGCTATAGGCTATGGATTGTTCCTGGGAGCCATACTGGCATTGCCTTCACTTGTCTACCCACAGGTAAACTAATGCATCTCCAGTGAGTATTTCAACGCTAATGTTCACAGACATGGCCCTGTTTAGATACAATGGGTCACTCATATAGAATGCCATGTCACTGGAAAATGGATATGTAGGAGGAAGGAAGGGTTGTGGGAGTTACCGGGGTTACAGAATGTAGGGAAGGATGTAGCCAGAATTCATCACAGGCAGTTATTAAGGTACCAGGGAATAAACAAAAATTAATAAACTAACACTCAAATATAGATAAAAATCTAAAATAAAGTGAAACAAATGTTAATCCAGTTTTTCCCTTTCTCATAGAAAGTGTTAAGTTGGGAGTGTAGGTCTCTGCCCCTCACATCTATCCCAGCCCCCAGGCCTGGTCTGGACATCAAATCCAGGACCCCTCCCCAGGGTATGTAAGTGATCCCCAAAAGAAGAACACGGTGGTCCCTTTCTTTCTCCCGGGGGTCACGTTTCTGCAGCTTCCCGGTTCACCCTCGGGACCACCCGAGAGCGCAGATCTCCCATTAAACCTGTATATATTTCTTAATTTGGCTTGTTTTGATTTGGCTTGATTGAGAATATTTGTGTCGTCAGGGAGCTCGTATTAGGAAATGTTCCTAACAGAAAGTAACTATCTTTTTTTCTAAATTGAAAGTGTAAAAATGAAGCTAACCCTTTTTATTTCCTTGAGATCATTCCAAACAAGCACTTTGAAGATGCACGTTCAAACACAAATGGCTCAAAATAATAGAGAAAACCTTCTATTTGTTCTCACAGTTTTACTCAATTGCTGGTGAAGTGAGCAGGATTGTAAAAGTCAAATATCTGTCTCTTTCTTTCATGGAACGTAGGATGAATTTGCCTAACAATAGCTTAAACAGCAGTGGAACAGTTGCATTCATGAAATTCTTTCTGTATGCAATGTCTTCTAAAACATTTTACAAAATATGTTCCGTACTAATTTTTTTTTTTTTTTTTTTTTTTTGGTTTTGGTTTTTCCAGACGGAGTTTCTCTGAGTAACCACCCTGACTGTAAGTCTCTCTAGACCAGCCTGGCCTCAAACTCAAAGAAATTCATTTGCCTCTGTCCCTTAATAGCATATGCCACCACTGCCCAGTCTGTAATTTCTTTTTGAGGCAGATGGAATTGAGACAGATTTGGGCCTAAATGTTCTACACCCTGATATCTTCTAACGAAACTGTCAAAATTTGTTTATAAATAATCTGAATTTCAATGAATAGAATGATGATGTTACTGAAACATGTGGTTTGATGAAGTAAAATGTCATGCACCAAAGTGATGGGGATAGGAAAATAGACGATATAATGTAGGCGAAAAGCACAAATATGCTTTTTTTATTGAAAAAAAATTAGACTAGATCAGAAATTTCACCCAGGTTCAAACTAGTGTTTGAAGAACAAGAAACTTCCATTAACCACATTATTAAAGTTCAACATCATTAATGGGCATGTACCCTAAAGTACCAAAATTCTCTTAAAAAAAAAACCTGGAACCTGACTACAGGTCAAGGTTTAATATAAAATCAATCAGGAAATTTCTGAGGTAACAATTAAAAATAATACATCAGCAAACATTGTGGAAAACTATAAATGCCTGACCCTGGTTCAATGATGTAATTCTTGTTCCCTCTAGAATAATCACATGTATACTTAGCAACATAATTAATAGTAACAGTAATAAAATTTTAGCGTCCGTGATATATTGACCATACTATCACATTGACAAACAAAGAATGATGCTGGTACATGAAATAACCAGAAATAAAAACGTATACTTATATTCAACTTAAATATATTACTATTTTTTACATCATTGTCAAACATTTTGTTCACAATGTTGTGCAATTCCAAGATATACATTTTCTTTGAACTGTGGAAAGGGTAGAACAATTATGTCAAAAGTTAGATGTTTAACATCTAAAAAATGTAAATGTGTTTAAATTATCCAGAAAAAAATCTTTACATAAATCACTAAGGAACAATTTGTAAAAAATTATGTCCATATATTTATGTTTGATACTTTGTATTTTTTTGAATTGTAGGTCTGTTTAAGTTGTTTATCTGGTCTTGACTTAATTTTAGTAAGTAATACCTTTTGGGAAAATTATCCATTTCTTTATATTTTCAGTATGGTGGAAAATGGGTTTTTAGTGTATGTCCTTTTGCTTTTCTAGATTTCCTCAATGTCTCTTGCTTTATCCCTCTTTATGTTCTGATTTTATTAACTTAGATTTTTCTCTCCACATTTTAGATTAAATAGGGTTCATCTATGTTGTTGATTTTATCAAGAACGAAAACCAAGCAAACAACAATTCTGTGTTTCTTTATTCTTTGTATTATTCTCTTTTTTCTCTTTAATTTATTTCATTCTAGTTTGATTAGTCCTTGCCATCTGCTCTTGGGTGTTCTTATTTCTTTTTGTTCAAGACCTTTTAGGTTTGCTGATAAGTTGCTAATATGAGATTGTTCCAGTTTTTTATGTAGGTACTCAGTGCTATCAACTTTCTTTTTAAATCACTTTCATTTTGTCTCATAAGTTGGGTATTTTTGTATTTATTTTCATTGAATACTAGTAATACTTTCTTTTTAATGCAATTTTTCATTCAGTAGATAGTTGTGTAGTTTCCATGAGGTTTTAAACTTTTTGTTGTTAATGATATCCATCTTTAAATCCATGGTGGTCAAATAGGATGCAGGGAGTTATTCCAATTATCTTGTAACTGTTTTGTGTCCATGTATGAGGTCATTTTTGGAAAAAGTTCCACAAAGTATGAAGTAGAAGGTGTATTCTTTTGTGTTTTAGTAAAATGTACTGAAAATTTCTGTTCTTTTCATTTAGTTATATCATCTGTTTTGCTCAGTATTTCTGTGTATTTTTGTCCAGTGACCTGTCCATTGATAAGAGTAAAATACTGAAATTTCCCACTATCAGTGTGATTTAAGCAGCAATAGTGTTTCTTTCATAAACTTGAGTGCTCTTGCATTTGGGGCATAGATGGTAAGAACTGAAATGTCAGGTTGGTGGATTTCGCATTTGATAAGTATGTATTGTTCTTCCCTATCTCTTTTTGATCAGTTTTAGGTTGAAGCCAATTTTTTTTATATATTAAAATAGCTACACCATGTTGCTTCTTAGGTCCATTTGCTTGCTATATCTTTTGTCCAACCTGTTTCCCTGAGGTAATGTCTATCCTTGATATTAAGGTGGGCTTCTTGAATGAAACAGAAGGATGGATCTTGTTATCACAGGCATTTTCTTAGTCTGTTTCTTTTTTATTGGGGAATTGAGACCATTGATATTTATACATGTCAATGAGCAATTACTGCTGTTTCCAGACATTTTGCTGTTGTTAGTGGTAGTGGTGTGTTTATGTGAGCATGGTTTGTATTTGTACATGTGAGTATGTGTATGTGTGTTTGTGAACATGCTTCTGGTCTTTTTTATTTTGCTGTTAAGATATTTTTGTTTTCATTCATATATATATATAGTTAGCCTCCTGAGGTGGGACATTTTCTTCTAATTCATTCTGTGGGCTAGAAGCTAAATTTGTAGATAGACATTGTTAAAATTTTATTTTTTAAGGAATATATTATTTTTTCTATTTATTGTGCTTGACCCTTTTGATGTGTGTAGTAGTCTGGCAAGGCACCTGTGGTTTATTAGAATTTACAGTACATTTTTCTGGCCAGTCTGATTTTGGGCCTCTCCATTGAGAAGTCAGGTTTTTTTCTAATAGATCTGTCTTCATATGTTATTTGATCACCTGCAGCTTTTAATATTCTTCTTTGGTTATTTTGTGTGCTTAGCATTTTCATTATTATTGAAGGAGGAAATTTTCTTTTCTGGTGTAATCTACTTACTGTTCTGATTGCTTCTTATACCTTTGTAAACCTTCCATTCTTTTGCTTAAGAAAATTTGCTTCTATGATTTTGTTGGAAATATTTTCTATGTCTTTCTGCTTGGTTTTGTCTTCTCTATACCTATTAATCAAAGGTTTCTATATTTAATAGACCTTTAGATTTCATGGATTTGAGTCAGGTGTTTTCAGACTTAACATTTTCTTTGACCATTGTATCCATTTCTCCTGTTTTATCTTCAATGCTTAAAATTCTTTCTTCCATCTCTTGTATTCTGTTGTTACTGTTTGAATTTCTAAATTCTTTTCAATGAATGAGTCTGGATTATGTATATTATTGTGTTTTCTTTAATTTTTTTGATTGTGAAAGAGTTAATTAACCAACATACTTTAAATGTATCCTGATTTCAAAATTTCGGTCTAAGGATATATTGCTTAAGAAAAAAAGGTTCTTTTTTTTCCCCACAAGGAATGGGTATCTGCGTATTGCTTCCTGACTAATATAGTTTTATGCACCAAGACTGCCTGAAAGGTCACTTTGAACAGCTCTCAAAAAAATTCTTGACCCAATAAACAGCAAGAAGCATTTTGAAGAAAACTATGCCCATATTACCAAATATTGTTTATAAATGTTTGTTTACATTTAAAGGGGGAGATCTTACAGAAATTTGCATCGTTATAGATCTTGGTCGATGGATATTGTTATATGTATATTTCTGCATATAACATAATAAAGACATTATGTTTGTTCAGCTCATTTCAAACTGTAATGTAATATAATATAATGTAATGTAATATAATAATTCAAAATATAGGTTTTAAATATAAAATTTAAAATATAGGTTAAAAAATAGATAGTCATATATAAAGTCAAACTTGTAGTCATGTTAGATTTTCTAAATGTACAGAGATATATATCTGACAGATAGGTATTCTTTAAACCTTTCAAAGCTATAGAATATAGTATTTAAAATGTTTCAAGGATTTAGAAATTATCATGACAATGAGACATAGCTTCTCCTGGCAGCCTCAATCTACTTCAACAGGAAGATGGGCAATAAAGATGCTCCTTTTGGAGTTTACTGGCCATTTGGGCAAGAAACTATGCTTGTCTGGATTTCTTGATGAATTGGACATGCAGGACCCACAGAAAAATAACTGCTTAACTTCCCTAAAGGTGAGGCAAGGTGAGACAATCTTTCAGGGTTCCTGCTTCATTAAAGAGTCTGAAAGACATTCTGCAGGACACAAAAATGTCACTGAAAAACTTCCAACATAGGCGGCACAGTCTTTGAAATTTTTCTTCATGAAAAATCTGCTGGATACTGTGAGTATATAGGCTGAAGATGGATGTTTCAATGGTACAAAGAACTTTGGGTGACTGTCCACGCAGTGAGAAGTCTCTGTCAATTCTACAGTTTTGAAAGTTGCTTATAATATACTTCCTGTTTAGTTTGGTAATATTATATTATTCTGGAGTCTTTAATGGAGTTGAAGAATTGATATAGTTTTCCTACTTATGATAAAAGGTAAAGTCAATACAAATATTGTAACTGCAATTCTTGCTTGATACCTGTTTTGTTATTTGTAATTTTACTATGTTATAGTTTAAAATTTCCTTTTCATTTAAACAGAAAAGGGGAGGTGATATGGGATTTCCCTCTGTATGCTGTGAATACAATTGGTGAATATAGGGCGTAACTTAGGTAGGCCAGGGAAACTAAACTGAATGCTATGAGAAAGGAATTAGAGTGAAGCCATATAGCCCCACTGAAGACAGATGCTAGAACATTATCTGGTAAGTCACAGCCTTGTGACAATACACAGATTGATAGGGATGCATTAAATTAAGATGTAAGAGCTAGGCAATAAGTATCTAGAGTTAATGGGTTAAGCAGTAACTTAAACAAGATAGTTTCTGGGTGATTACTTTGGGGCCGAGCAGCTAAAAATAAGAGGCCTATTATAATACAGAATTCCCCTAGTTTGGGTTTCTGTATTTATTCTATTTCTAACATCAGATCTTGAACAGGTTTTCTTTATTTGTATTATCCTCAAATCTTTAAGTGATTTATTAATTTCCTCTTTAAGAAACTCTATCATTTTAACAAAGGCAGTTTGAAGGTCTTTTTCTTATGCTTCAGTTATGTTTGAATATTCAGGGCCTGCTGTACTATGACAGCTGAATTAGAGTGGAGACATATTGCCCTGGCTGTCATTAATTGATTTTAAGCTTTCTTCATGGTAACTAGGTTTGGAATGTTTATAGACCTAGGTTCTGACTGCTTTATATGTCATTGTTTGGTGGGTGTTTTGTTCCTTGGTTAATATTTCCTCTCTGGATTTTCTAAAAGTCTGATGGTTGCATGTTGCCAGTTTTCCTGGTCTATTCAGTTGGTGTGTTGCCTTGGATGCTGGAGTATTGGGATGAGCTGGGGAAGAGGTTGAAGGAGAAGGCTTTTGTCATCCTTTTTTGGATGAGGTCAGAGAAAGAAGGGAGACAATGGCAGGTTTGCTGCTACAGAAAGTAGTAAGTTTCCTTCTACATGGGACTGGGGGGATTGGATCTCAGCAACAATAGGAAAGCTGTGGGTCTGTCTTCAGTCTGTATCACAGGAAGAAGTGAACCTTGATTTGGCAGGGAATGTCTAGTGAAATTGTGGTATATAAAGCAACAAGTAGGTGAAGGAAGGTTATAAAGAGATGGCTTGTGGGAGTCACAGAAGATGTATACATGTGGAAGGGATGGCTAAAGCTAGTCTTTTGTTGCTGGGCTATGGATAAAATTTGGTTTGGGGAACGGAGAAAAGAAGAATTTCTGTAGGCATTATTCCTGTTTCTCTGGCACGTATGTCCTATGGTTTATCAGGGGATACCTGTTGAAACTGGGGGACTGTAATATGTTGATAAGTTAGTAGAGGAAAGTTAGCAGGGAATGGACTTTGAGATCTACAGGAAGTGTGTGTAGGGATAAAGTAATGCTGCATCTGATGTTATTTTTCAGAGTTAAGGAAGAAATTGAGTACTAGATCTGGGGAAGTAGAAAAAAAGCTATATATATACATACATATATATATATATATTAAGTATATATTATTATACTTAACATTCAACACAATCACATTAGTTGCATTATATTATCTGTTCATTCAAAGTAAATGAGGAACTAAAGATTACAAAAGCCTATACTGTCACACAACTCCAATTCTGTAGGGTCTGTTTTGAACTGCATCAGAAATTCTTCTGGTTGTGGTTGTGGTTTTGTTATTGTTCTTTTCCAAGACTTGTTCATGATTTATCTAAAATGATGTTCTATGGACACATGCAAACAGGCAAATAAAAAGATTCATCACTCTTTTCTCAAATATTGTAATATCAGTATCATATTCCATGAAGTCAGAATTTTATTTTGTAGTGCTTATAGTCTATTCCATTATTTATATAATCTTAACACCTTTTTGTAGCATGGATAATATAAACACAGAGACATATTCTGGGGTTCAAGCTTGATGTGGGATTTCCCTCTGTATTCTGTGTATACTATTGGTTAATAAAGAAGCTGCTTTGGGCCTATTGCAGTACAAAATAGGGCAAGGCAGGAATTCCAAGCAAATAGAGGAAAAAATAGACTGAGTCAAAGAGACACCATGTTGACACTGGAGGAGGAAAATGCCCACATGCCAGTACCAGTAAACCACAAGACTCTTAGTAAAATATAAAATATTAGGAATGGTTTAATTTAAAATATAATAGTTAGCTGATAAGAACTATGTGCTAACAGGGTAAGCAATGCTGTGATAATACCATTTCTGTGTGATTATTTCAGGTCTGGACAGGTGGGAAATGAACAAGCAGCCTCTGCCTACAAAAGTTAGAGATCAGGGAAGTAAAGCAATCAAGTAATTAGAGAGCTTTTATCTCCATGAAGTCTTCAGACTGAAAAAGTGAGTTTCTATTTCATTCACTTTATTTTCCTTTTTAGAGCTAGGAGTAGAGGCTTGTACCACCATTGTCTGGCCTCTATGTCTAACTATTGTGGTTGCTGGGATTAAAGTATTAAGGTTGCTGCAACTAACTGCCTATACTGTATGGCTGACTAGTATGGTTGCTTTGACTTGGACTTCAGGCAAGCTTTATTTATTAAAATAAAAATAAAATATCACTACAAATTTCTGCTGTCAATTTTTTTCACAAGTCAAAGTATGTTGAGTGTTTTCTAATCATTGCTACTAAAAATGGATTAAGCCCATATTCAACAGGTAGTTAGATATGGTATGTTAAATAGATGTCTCTATTAACTGCACGGTAAAATGGAGAGTTCATAATACAATGAGTGGACTTTCAATAATGATGTTAACATATGAACACTAATTTAAAACAAACTCTAGTATGTCATTATGTCCTAAAAGTAGGCAGTATTTGAGCTTAAATATGACTATTGAAATGGCTTCAAGGGAAACCTCTGTGGAGACTTTGGTGTTTTTGATTTAAATCTAAAATAATGAAAGCCAAGTGCCTTACAAACAGAGCCTGAGGATTAAATCACATGTATTATGTTTAAAATGATGCCTGCTGTACATCTTACCAAATTATTGTACTTACTTTGATTTAATACCATTCTTAGTGGCATGAAACTTAATAAAATATATTGGAAACACTTTTTTTAAAGGTTACTTTCTGAGCTGGTCTATTAACCCATGTTTCTAGTCAATGGAAAGAACAGTCCTAAAATAGTTCACACCTTTGAATCTACAAGTTATAAAGCAAAGAATTTCACCTTTATTCATGTTTAACCCACTCTGCCTTTTGGTGCCAGTATCTCCCAAGCTCATCTGGTAGGTGTCTTCAGAACTCTAAAGTAATAAATATACAATGAGTTCATTTGTTTGATAACTAAATTCTTCGCCATGAAAATATCAATGTGCTTTGGAAGGGTTCATGATTTTCTTTTTTATATGGTATCTTTAGGGTATTTTTAAAACATGGTATATGGCCTCAACTTAGACTCTTAGTTATCCTCTCATAATTAAAGTTTAATTGGAATTAATATAAGAGAAAACTTGAAGTCCCGTGAAAGCAATCTTATTTTAGATTCCATGTGTTTAATAATAGATTTTTCAACACAAATTTTTGAAGTGTTGATAACTCTTATTCAGAGGTTCCTTCCTATTTATTACATACAAATGTGGATTACAGTAGGACTGTAGATAGAACAGCCCTTGGAAGACATTCAGTTGGATCATTATTTTCTCATACCCTGATCTTATTTTTAAAAAAGTAATATCAGTATAAGACTGAGAGCTTACTACAAAGTGTAAGTAATATTATTATAAAAAATGATGGGCCAATAGAAAACCTGGGTTTCTATAACCTCAAGTCCACAGTCAACTACTTCAGATGAAAAGGCCATGTCCTCTCTTGAGACTGAGTATACTTTGAATTTTGCAGAACATAAAACCTATACCATGTTGTTTAGGCTTGTTAAAAATAACTTTGAATTAATGGGAACAAGATGGGAACAAATGTATTTTTAAATATCAAAAAAGTTCAAAATAATTGAAATACTTCAAATGAACAAATATCACAGTCAAGAAAAGGAAACATCCTATTTTCATGTTTCCTTTCTTGTACTGAAATTTCCTGTGCAAGTAGAATGGGCACAAAAAGGATAGCAGATATCTCCATCATGGAACATACAGGGAGAGACTGTACTGTTCTTGAGAAAGAAAGGAAACTGATTCTACTCACTTATGTTGAAACTATTCACATAGCACAATTTAACAAAGTAGCATTACTTTTTTCGGTTTTTTTAGTTATAAGCTGATTGGCCTGGTAGCTCAGACTTCTTATTAACTCTTATAACTTATAATAGCTCATTATTCTAGTCTATGTTAGCTACCTTTTTCCTCAAGACAGTCACATATTGTTTGGTCTGTGTCCGGACCTTGACTGTAGACTGTGCTTCCCTCTTCCCAGCATTCTCATTGTCACACTTCTACTTCCTGCCTGGTAATCCCACCTATACTTCCTTCATGGCTACTGTTCAATTAGCACTTTACTTAAAATAATGCAAGTGACATAATAAAAGACCATTGTTCCACAGCACTTCCCCTCCATCTTTTTAAAACAAGAACTCTAAATTATTTTGTGTATATTTTAATTAAAGAAGAGGAGCAAAGGGCTGGAGAGATGACACAGCACTTAAGTAAACTTGCTCCTGAAGAGACACGAGTTTTGTTCCCAGTGTGGTGACACACAGTTGGCAATTACAATTACAGGAGATCCAATGTTCTCTGATGACCTATGTTGATGCCAGGCATAAATATGATAAATGGTTCACATACAGGAAAAATATTCTTACACGTAAAATACATAAGTATGAATTTTTAAAAGATTAATTAAAAAATGAAAGCACGAGAGACTTTACACAGGATTTATTCATTAATTTTCATATGGAATTAATCCAGGACAAACATCTTGAATTAAGTTAATGAATAATACTTCCTTAAACTTAATATTTGTTTCTACAAGTTCTATGTCATATCTAAGGTCACTTTGGAGATGCTTTTTTTAAATTTATTTATTTATTTGTTTATAAAAATTTCCACTTCCTCCCCTCCTCCCCATATCCTCCCATTCCCCCCATTCCCTCTTCTCCTCCCTTTCCAGTCCTAAGAGCAGTCAGGGTTTCCTGTCCTGTGGGAAGTTCAAATTCTTCCCCTCTCCCTCCAGGTCTAGGAAGGTGAGCACCCAAAAAGACTAGGATCCCAAAAAGCCAGTACATGCAGACAAAGCAAGACCCAGTGCCATTGTCAATGGCTTCTCAGTCAGCCCCCATGTCAGCCACATTCAGAGACTCCGGTTTGATCACATGCTCATTCAGTCCCAGTTCAGCTGGCCTTGGTGAACTCTCATTAGATCAGTCCCCTTGTATCAGAAGGTGAACGCACCCCTTTTTTGTGATTTTAAATTGTATCGATATTCTTGATACATGTATTATTAAAGATACCACTTTCAGACTATTGACAATCATACTGATGGGCCTGGCTGTTTATTCTTGTCTGTCATCTAATAATTCATTGAAAGGTTCCGAATTTTGTTTAGTTAATTATCTGTGAGAAAATGTCATATATAATTCTTAAGTTTAACATTCTAACTGGTTTTGTCTAGAGAAAATATTTTAAATTTCTCTTGGGCATATTTCCATGAGTATCTCTAGGCTATATACTTAGAAATTCAATTTTTGAATTAAATTTTTTATATATTTTTAAAGTACTTAAAATTCCTGATTTACTCTCCAATGTGGCTTAAAATATTCATGGGATTTTGAAGACTTTCAAGGACTCATTAATACTGTATTCTCATTTGATTTGATTTTCCCTTTTAATTGGAACAAGATAAACATAAATTGAAATATATTAGGAAAGCTGCTGGTTAACTAACAGTTTTTGCTAAATCATCTACTATTTTTTTTATCATTTTTGCACATTTGTTCTTAATTCTATTCCTGATTAATATGGTATCTTTGTTTCTACATTTACCTCACTATTTTATTCAAATGTGCAGTGTATTTTTGTATGCAAACATTGTGAATTGATCCACTTGTTTAAATTTCATTAAATTTTAACTTACATGCAAATAATAAATTTTACTTTCTTTTGATTATTTATTTTACTGTATTATTTGGACTGTACTGTATTATTTGGACTGAAGGAAGTCCTGATGAATGGGTAAAGAGCAGATAAATCTTGAATATTGTAACATGAGTGGGCCTGTTTGTTGGGGGTTTTTCTGTCCTGTCCGCCCCTCCCCCCAGATGTTTGGTCCCAGAGAAAAATCACACTGAGATTTCTATAAGTTATAATGCTGACTGGCCCATTAGATCAGGCTTCTTATTAGCTAACTCTTACATCTTGATTAACCCATTTATCTGATCTATTTTAGCCATGTGGCTCAGTACCTTTTTCTGTGGGGCAGCTCACATCCTGCTGCTCCTGTGGCCTGGGCAGGAGTGGGAGAATCAGCTTCCTCCTCCCTAATTCCTCCTGCTCTGCTTGCATTATTTCCACTTCCTGTTTGGTTTTCCCGCCTACACCTCCTGCCTGGCCAACAAGCTTTTATTTAAAACATGATCGACAGAATACCAACAATTCTCCTGTAGAATGTATTTGCAAGGAGTGGAGAGAGTGCTAAGTAGCTGTGCTACTGACTAAAGCACAGCTTTGTGAAGGATCTCTGGGTTCCAGACCCAGGGGAACAGTAAATCTTTCCCTCTACAGCCTATGAGAAAGGGAAAAAATCTTCCCCTAGTTTGTATACGGATGTTGACAATATGTGCAAAGTAATAAATATAGCTTTCTTCACCTAGAGGTTTATAGACTGTGCTGTTTCATTATAGAGAACGTATTTTCTTTTTTTTATTCACTTTTTATTGAGCTCTACATTTCCTCTGCTCTCCTCTCTTACCCTCGCCTCCTCTTCAACCCTCTGCCAAGGTTCCCATGCTCCCAATTTACTCAGGAGATTTTGTCTTTTTTCAGTTCCAATGTAGATTAGATCTATGTATGTATCTGCGAAGGTCCTCATTGTTGTCTAGGTTCTCTGGAATTGTGATTTGTGGGCTGGTTTTCTTTTCATTATGTTTTAAAACCACCTATGAGTGAGTACATGTGATAATTGTCTTTCTTGGTCTGTGTTACCTCACTCAAAATGATGTTTTCAAGCTCCATCCTTTGGCCTGCAAATTTCAAGATGTCATTATTTTTTCTTCACTAACCCCTCATCAGAGAGAGGTCTGATCTCCGATATATACAAAGAACACAAGAAATTAGTCACCAAAAGAACAAATAATCCAATAAAAATAATGGAGTACAGACCTAAACAGAGTTCTCAACAGAGAAATCTAAAATGTCTGAAAGACACTTAAGGAAATATTCAACATCATTAGTCATCAGAGATACACACATCAGAACAACTCTGGGAATGCCTCTTACTCCTGTAAGAATGTATAAGATCATAAACACTGATGACAATTTATGCAGGAGAGGTAGAGGGCTAAACAGAACACTCCTGTATTGCTGGTGGGAGTGCAAGCTGGTTCAGCCCCTTTTGATGTCAGTGTGGTAATTTCTCAGAAGATTAGGAAGAAACCTTTTTCAAGACCCAGTAATTCCACTTTTGGGTATATATCCAAAGGATCCTCAATTTTGACACAAGGACATATGCTCAACTATGTTCAATAACAGTGTTGTTTATCATAGCCAGAACCTGAAAATAGCCTAAATACCTTTCAACTGAAGAATAGATAAGGAAAATGTAGTACATTTACACAATGGAGTACTACACAGCAGAAAAAAGTTGACAACATATAGAGAGCATCAAATGAAATTTGTTAAACCTGCCTTAACTTTCTTCTGTATATAAAAAAACCCACATCCTTAATTCAAACCTACAAAATCAATGCACTCAGTTGCTGGGCTGCTTCCTGTGCATAACCATAAGAACAGATGAATCCATTCAATGCCACCTTTCTGCATGTGTGTCTTATTTCTTCATTCACCACCTTCCAAGATTGATCAATACCTAGGCCATGCAGGTCATAGTACTTTATCTTTATAATTTAGTATCATGAAGTTGTAGTTCAGGAAAACTAGAACAGTGGCCCTGACTGCACCATAAAAAACAAACATCTGAGCCTTGGATTCACTGGCACCTAAAAGATAAATCACCAGAATCACAGACTGCTCCAACCACACCAATTAGAGGAAAAGATGAGGAGACAAGGTAAGAACATATGCAACACCACAAAGAAAAACATGACACCTGTAAAATTTGGAAACCAACAACAGAAATACTTGAACAACTGAATATAGATAAAGTAGAAGAAAGTAACCTAATAAAAAAAAGTCAGAGGATGTTTGAAACTGTTTAAGAAGAAATGAAAAATTCCTTCAAATGAATGAAGAAAAAACAAACAAAAAATAGAAATAAAAGAAAAATCTCTGAAAGAAAATCAAGAAAAAGCAATCAAGCTTAGGAAATAAACTATTCAAGACTTGAAAACTGAAATAGATACAATAAAGAAAGCATAAGCTCGGGGAATTACAGAAACAGAAATCCTGAGAAAATTATCAGGAAATACAAATGCAAACATGAAGAACAGAATATAAGAGATGGAAGAGAAAATCTCAAGTGTCAAAGATGCAATAGAGGAAATAGACTCATCAGTCAAAGAAAATATTAAGTCTAACAAAAGCTTAACCAAAAATGCCCAGGAAATATGAAATACCATGAAAATACCAAACTTAAGAGTAATAGGTATAGAAGAAGGAGAAGTTCAACTCAAAAGCACAAAAAAATATATTTAACAAAATCATAGGAGAAAACTTTCCCAACCTAAAGATACACCTATGAAGATGCAAGAAGCTTACAAATCACCAGTCAGGATCAAAAAAAGGTCCCTTTGCCACATAATAATCAAAACACTAAACATACAGAGGAAATAAAGAATATTAAGAGCTGCAAAGGATAGAGGCCAAGTAACATATAAAGGTAGACCTATCAGAATTACACTTGACTTCTGACTGGAGACAATGAAAACCAGAAACTTGTGGTCCAGGGTTATGTAGACATTAAAAGACCATGGATGCCCAGACTACTATGCACAGCAAAACATTCAGTCACCACAGAAGGGCAAAACAAGATATTCTATGACAAATCAAAATTTCACCAAGACCTAGCCACAAACCCAGTCCTACACAAAATACTAGAAGGAAAACTCCAAGCCAAGGAAGTTGGCAACACCAACAAAACACAGACAACTGATGATCTCAGAGCAGCAAATCCCAAAGAAGGGAAAATGCACAAATTAATATCAACAAAAATGAAATCTAAATTAACAGGAGGTAGCAATCACAGTCATGAATATCCCTTAACGGAAATGGACTCAACTCACTTATAAAAAGGCACAGGTTAGCAGATTGGATATGAAAACAGAACCCATCCTTCTGCTGCATAAAAGAAACACATCTCATACTTAAAGACAGATATAATCTCAGAGTAAAGGGTTGGGAAAAAAGTATACCAATCAAACAGACCTAAGAAACAAGCAGGTGTAGCTTTTTGGTTTGATGGAATATTCTATAGATATCTCTTAAGTTCATTTGAGTTATAACATCTATTAGTTCTCTTATTTCTCTGTTAATTTTTTTTTTGCTCAGGCAAACCTTCCCACTGGTGAGAGGGGATGGTTGAAGTCTCCCCACTATTAGTGTGTGGGGTTTAATGTATGATTTAATCTATAGAAGTGGTTTTTTTTGCATATGAGGGTGCCTTGAGTTTGGAACATAGATGTTCATTATTGAAATTTCCTCTTGATAGATTTTTCCTGTGACTAATAAGAAAAGACCTTTGTCTCTTTCAACTGATTTTAGCTTGAAGTCTATTTTGTTAGATATTAGGATAGCTACACCTGCTTGTTTCTTAGGTCTGTTTGATTGGTATACTTTTTTACTTTACTCTGTATGTTTAGTGTTTTAATTATTATGTAGCAAGAGGACTTATTATTTATATCCAGTCTATTTGGTGTTTTGTAAGCTTCTTGCATCTTCATAGGTATATCTTTTGGTTGGGAAAGTTTTCTTCTATGATTTTGTTAAATATATTTTTTTGTGTTTTTGAGTTGAACTTCTCCTTCTTCTATACCTAATATTCTTAGATTTGGCCTTTTCATGGTGTCCTGTATTTCCTGAATATTTTGGGTTAAGCTTTTCTTATATTTAAAATTTTCTTTAAATGATGAGTATTTCCTCTATTGTATAATCAGCGATTGAGATTCTCTCTTCCATCTCTTGTATTCTGTTGTTCATGCTTGTGTTTGTGTTTCCTGATTGTTTTCTCATGATTTCTGTTTCTCTATTTCCCTTAGCTTGTGGTTTTTTTTATTGTCTCTATTTCAGTTTTCAAGTCCTGAATAGTTTCTTTCATATGTTTGATTTCTTTTCTTGGTTTTATTTAAGTGGTTTGCTGATGTCTTCCAATTTTTTGTTTGTCTTTACCCCAATTTCTTAAAGAGAAACCTCTTTAAGAACTTCAGACATTCTCTTAAAGTTATCTTTTAGGTCATTATTTTCTGCTTTATCCATATTTGGTTGTTCAGGTCTTGCTGTTGTAGGGTCTTTAGGTTTTACTGGTGCTGTGTTGCTCTTTGCGGCACTGTGTGTGTTCTTACCTTTTCTACTCATGTTTTTCTCTAATATGTGTGGTTGGGGCTACAATTTTGTTGAATAATCTTCTAGGTTTTAGTGAATCCAAAGCTCAGATGGTTGTTCCTCATAGTACAGTCAGTGTTACAGTTCTAGTTACCTCATTGGTTCCTTTGTTTTCCTGGAGATAGATCAGAGCTCCTGTGCTTAGCTCTGGTCCCTTGGAGTTGGCTGTCTCAGGCCTACTTTGGCCTAGGTTATTGACCTTCACCTGTTTCTTTAAATCCTGGTATGGATCTCCTCCTGCAGAAGTCCCTGACTTAGAGTTGGACCTGGAAAGGTTTCTGGCTCCCATCTACTGTCTCAGAGGTCCCAGGCTTGGGTGCACCAGAGGACATGCTTACCCCCTCAGAGGTCCCAGACTCACACTTGGACCCACAGAAGTTCCAGGTTCCTGCCTTGTGGAGGGCCGGACCACATTCTCCATTGCTTCTAGGAACAAAGGTAGAGATTGACCTCTGTGACCCCAAGTTGTGGCGGTACACGCCTTTAGTCCCAATGCCTGGGAAGCAGAGACAGGCAGACCTCTGTGAGTTCAAGGTGATGTAGCACACACCTTTAATCCCAGCGCACGTGCTTGTTAACTCTCTACCACTGCGTCCCTGCCTACTCCCGAGGCATCATCTGGGATAATGGGCAGCGGACCAATCCAAGAGTGACACATCAGAAGCGAGGACTGTTTCCTTTATAAGGGCTGGGTTCCCCTCATTCTGGGTCTCCGCCATGTTGGCTGATGCTCGCTCTCCCAAGGGGCATTAAAGCTTTTCTGCAGAAGTATCCTAAGTGCCTCGTGTCGTTCTTGCTGGCGAGGCCGAGCGCAGGACACTGCCTATTCCCTTTGATATCCCAGACCAAAACCCAGACTCACAGATGTCCTGGCTCAGGCCTACTTTCTCTGAGGTCCCAGTCTCACACCTGGCTCTATAGTGTAACATGAGGGCCGGCTTGTTGGGGTATCTGTCCTGCCCAATACCCCACAGCAAGTAGGCCCCAAAGAAAATCATGCACAAGACTCCATAAGATTATAAACTGATTGGCCCTTAGCTCTGGCTACTTATTAGCTCTTATAACTTATGTTACCCCATTATCCTTATCTATGTTAGCCACATGGGCTCAGTACCTTTCTCAGTGTGACGTCTTACATGTTGCCTCTTTGGTGGTCTGCGCAGGAATGGCTGAAGAAGTTTCCTCCTCCCTAGCCTTATCCTATTCTCATTGCCCCACCTCTACTTCCTGTCTGGTTGACCCGCCTATACTTCCTGCCTGGCCAATCAGCGTTTTATTAAAATACATGATTGAGAGAATACAGATAATTCTCCCACACCATTTCCTTCTTTTTTTTTTAAACAAAGGAAAATACCCATAGTCCATTTGTTGGGAATGTGGGCATAGTATTTTAGGCTAATTCCTGCTGGTTGGGGGTGCTGATGATCTTATGGGGACCTAAAGAAAATTTAGAATTATCATCAAGTCCTGACTGGAATATCCTGTGAGTCTTGATCATCTCAGGCAGCAGTCTTGAACCTGGTCTGGATGAAGAACTGTCAAACTGTCATCTGGGCCATCTGTTTCTATTGGAGATTTCTCAGGAGGTCTCCCTTGGTCAAAGATGATTTTTCTTAACTCTGAATAAATCCAGAGCCTCTCATTTTTTGTGGAGGCAAAAGCAAAATCTCTTCTCCAAAGTAACATACCTTTTGACTTCAATTTTTAAGCCAAGGTATTTTCAAAATACCTATTTTGGGTTAGTTTAGCAGCATTTATAAACAAAAGTCTTTTAGCAGCTGTTGCTCCTTCCTCAACAATCAAACAATTTAAAGAGAGCATAATAACATACAGTATCAAGATTCTCTTTGTATTTTTCATCTTTGTGTGGCTTTACTTTAACCTCTATTTTTTTATTTTTACTTTTACTTTTTGAGACAGGTTCTCTGTATATCTTTAACACTGTGGACCAGGCTGTCCTTGAACTCACAGAGATCCCTCCATCTCTGCCTCCCCAGTACTGGGCTCAAAGGTGTTTGCTACCACACCTTGAACTCACAGAGATTTAAGTGTCTCTGCTTTCCCAGTGCTAGGATTAAAGGTGTGTGCTACCACACCTTGAAGTCACAGAGGTCAACTACCTCTGTCCCTTAAAGTCACAGAGGTCAATATGCCTCTGCCTCCCAGGCATTGGGATTAAAGGTGTGTACCACCACATTCAACTACTCTCTTTCTTTCCTTTTAACTTTAAGAACTTTAACTTTCAGCCTGCATATATTTTTAACACACTATAAACTATTTAGAGGTTTTTTTTAACTTTGAATCTCTCTTTACTGTATATCTCTCTTTTTCTGACCACTTGAGTCTTTAAGAAGAGGATGAAAGCTGTGGTTTTGATGGTTAGATCCTCGTGGCTGAGGTACCAGCCAGAGCTGTGTTCACTGCCACAACTCTATGGCGTTTCAAGGTCCTTACCAGTAAACTGCAGCATTCTGCTCACAGACCACACTCAGGAGGACTGCCTGCCTGAAAGAATCAGAGTTTGCCCTGGCAGGACAGCCCAGAAAACCGGCATTTTAAAACAGCGCAGCTTTTTTCCTGCTACGGCTGAAAACCGAAAAGCATGCGTTCAGCTTTTTATCAACACCGTTTAAGTTTTTTTTGTGGCAGGACCTCTTAAAAGAGCTGCAAGGTTTTGCAGCTAAAGCTGAGTCAGGAAGCCTCTCTTAGATGAGAGCACTTGCTAGACCCGAGAAATTGCTGCTACCAAGAAAACATGCTTTACTCTATTCTTTCCCAAGCTTTTTCAAGCTTTCTGTGGATTCAGTTATCCACGTGGGCGCCATATGTAACATGAGGGGCCGGCTTGTTGGGGTTTCCGTCCCGCCCGGTACCCCAACAGCCGGCAAATCCCAAAGAGAAATTACACACAGGACTCCATAAGGTTATAAACTGATTGGTGCATTAGGTCAGGCTTCTTGTTAACTCTTATAACTTATGTTACCCCATTATCTTTATCTACATTAGCCACATTGGCTCCGTACCATTCTCAGCTGGGCAAGTTACATGCTGCCTCTTCAGTGGTCTGTGCAGGAGTGGAGAGAGAGCTTCCTGTGTCCCAGAATACTCCCAGTCTCTTTGCTCCACCCCTACTTCCTGTCTGGCTTTCCCACCTATACTGCCTGCCTGGCCAATCAGCGTTTTATTAAAATACATGATTGACAGAATACAGACAATTCTCCCACACCACTATAGAGTTCTCTGCTTCCTGCCTATTCCCTTGGAAGTCCAAGATTCGCTCATGCCCAGACTAGAAGAGGTCCTGAATTAGGTCTAGTTCCTGGAAGGTCCTAGACTCATGCCCAGACCCACCATAGTTCTGGTTTTTGATTACTCCCTTGAAGGTCCCAGATTCATGTCCAGATCCTCACTGGTCTCTGTATCTGGCTCACTCACTCAGTTGTTACTCACCTGTACCTGTTCCGGTAGAGATTACTGCCTCTGGATCTGGTCGCTGGCTCAATCTTTATCTGCCAGTGTCCCGGGAATGAATTGGCTCCCAGGACTGGATTCCCTCCTGACTTCTTCTCCCTGTGGGGCTTTTTTTTCAGACTCTCTCTGTCCTAGATAGCTCATGTGGAATTTTGGAATGTCATCCTTAAAAGGGGAGTGAAATTATAACATTTTCTGGAAAATGGGTAAGATGGGTAATTACCATTCTAGACTATATGAATCAATCTGAGAAAGGCAAATAACACATAGTCCCCTTTACAGGTGCAATTTAAAAAAGAGGAAAGAGAGAAAAGTAAAAGAAGGTCTGCTTTTGATGTATAAGAATATTACAGGAATGACAAGTTAAGTATGTAATATATGATAAACTATGTTATATATGTTTTTGTTGTATGTGTACTTCTTATAAGAGTATATGTGTACAGAAATGTATATAGAGAGAGCATATATAAGGATGGAACTTCTGGTTTGATGTGGAATTCCCTTCTGTATACTGTGAATACCATTGATTAATAAAATACTGCTTTGGACCTATAGCAGCGAAGAACTTAGATAGGCAGGAAAAACTAAACGAATGCAAGGAGAAAGGAGGAAGAGTAAGAGAGAAGCCATGTAGCCCCACTGGAGCCAGATAGAACTTTAATTGATAAACCACAGTCACATGATGATGCCAAGATTAAGAGAAATTGGTTAAATTAAGATGTAGAAGTTAGCCAATAAGGAGCTAAAGCTAATGAGCCAAGGAGTGTTTTAAATAAAAAAGTAAAAAAAAATAATTTTAAAAACTATTACATGAACTTTATGCACCTCAGGATTTATAAGTTTTTTAGGTGTGATTAAAATATCTGTAGATAACTAAAAAAATTTCTTTAATAGTACTAAGTTAATAATTAGAAAGCTATATAGATAATCTTAAAACAAAGCCCTAATCCATCTATATCTATAGTTCTGGACAAGTCTTCAAAGTATACTAATCTTGATTTCTATCCCCTGTAACTCCGCTTCTGGGTAACAGATATGTTAACTGAATTTTCTCAACACAACATTGAGGGTTTTTTTTTTTTAACCACAATAGAATTCCAAACACTCAGTACAGTCACTTGACAACTAAAGTTATGGTCTCAACTACTAAATACCAGTGACTGAGAAACTCCTGTCTATGATGAAATAAGACGATGACATAAGCAGACTGACAAAGAACATACAAAATGTCTCTTCTTACCTTTTTTTTCTGGCTAAAGGAGACTGTCTTAAGAATGTATGTTGAAGTTCCTTGTGTTTTCCAGTTTTGTTAAGTTTTAGGTATTCTGATAGATTGGGCCATATAAGAATATGTGATAGTCTGTAATGGTGCACTATGAATGTACCACGGAAATAAAGTTACCTGTCTTGCTACAGACAGTATTTTTAATTCCATAAATTTATTATTTTTAGATTAAAAAGGGTTCAATTCAAGAATTGTAAGTGTATTAAGACTAACCTTAACAGGGATAAAACTGAAAAATTCTATTCTTATAAAAGTTATTAACTTGTTCTTAATCATTAAAAATAATTTAAAAAGGTAGATTAATTGTCACCTTATGAATGATAAAAATCTTCATGTTCTATGAGGGCTATAAGTTAGTTCCCAGCTGCTCAGCCCTGAAATAATCACACAAAACCCAAAGTATTTGCAATACTGGTTGGCCAATTGCTTAAGCATATTTGTGGTCAACTCAAATCTTAAATTAACCCATCTCCATTAATCTGTGTATCACCATGAGGCTGTGGGTTACCAGGTAAATTTCTGGTTTTTGTCTCCTCTGGGGCTACATGGCTTTTCATGAACTCCACCTTCTTTCTTTCTCCCAGATCAGTTTAGTTTTCCCAATCTAGATCTACTTTACCCTATCACAGTCCAAGTAAGTTTTTTTTTTTTCTTAACCAATGGTATTGAAAGCATATACACGGGAATCCCACATCACCTCCCTTTCTCTGTTTAAATAAAAAGAAAGGTTTTAATTTTAACCTAGCAAAATTACATATAACAAAACAGGTATCAAGCAAGTATTACAGTTACAATATTTATATCTACTTTATTTTTTATCATAAGTAAGTAAAACTGTAATTATGACTATCCTTCAACTTCATCAAAGGCTCAGGAAGGATATAATATTACCTAAGTAAACAGGAAATGCATTGTAAGCAACTTCAAAACTCTAAAATTGACAGAGACATCTCCCTATCTAGACTGTCACCCAAAAGTTCTTCATTGTCATTGAAGCATCCTTCTTCATCCTATAGGCCCATAGTATCCAGTATACTTTTCCATGAAGCTGGAAATTTCAAGGACAGTTCCACCTATATTGACAGTTTGTCAGTCACTTTGCTCTGTGTCCTGCAGAATGTCTAGCAAACTCTTTCATGAACCAGGATCTTTGAAGGACCAGCTCACATTTAGCCAAGTTCAGAAGTCAATTCTTTGAAGGTCCCGCATGTTTAGTTCGCCAAGCATTCCAGACAAGAACAGTTTGTTGCCTGTAGGGCCCGAGCCTTCCCTTGCTCCTTGGGATGCAAATCAAGGACTGTTTTGGCTAACCAGCTAAGCTTCCTGCTAAGTTCTGTTCTCTGCTCTGCTAGCCTGGTGAATTAGCTGCAGGGCTTGTTTTATCTTTGGTGTGGTAATTTCCAACTTGCCCTGGAGAGCTCATGGTGCCAAGGTCCCTCTCACCTGTCTGCCACTGCCCCACACCTCTTGCCTACCTGCCTGCAGAAGAGTTCTCACATGGCACCAATTCTCCCAACCCTCTCTGCCTGGGAGGGGTTTTCTCTTCTGGGGCCAAAGTATATTAACTCTGGATAAAGCGAAATAAATTGGCATTCACCTCTTGGCGAATGACTCGGACTCTCTATGTGTGTGTCTTGTGTTTAACCCTTAGGCCCTTGTCCAAGCTAGTAGTGGTATAGAGCCGCAGTCCATACCGGGAGGGTGGTGATGCAGACCTCGGGTGAATTCCACACTTGCCCAAATGGTCAGCAAACTCCATAAGGAGCCTCTTCTATGCCCATCAAACTCTTGAAGTAATTTGGTATTGTCAGGAGCAGAAGTGTCTCATTGTCATGAAAACTCCTTATTTCTTAAAACACCTTAAATGTCATATTCTGAAGATCTCTGAAAGATTTGAAGAGTATATATTTAATTGAAATATATTTCTATATATCTAAAAAACCTAACTAACATGACTACAAGCTTGACTATTAGAGATGACTATCTACTAACCTGTATTTCTTAATTATATATTACATTTTTAACTGAGCTGCGAATCTTCCCAATCTAATTTGGCAGAGGTTCATTCACTGTTTCTGAGTCTGCCAGGTGGGAATCGTCCTCACCACCTCAACTCTGCTAACCAGTTTGCCCATGATGCCACCAACTAACTTGTAGAACACTGTTCACAAACCCCATTGAAAGACTTGGTCTCCTGAAAGAGCCAGAGTTCATACTGGGAGCACACCCCTGGGAGCCATGTTTTCAAAACCGTGCTCTTTTTCTTTTTCTTTTTTTTTTTTTTTTTTGCCTTTCTACTACTGCTGAATCAAGAAAACCTCTCTTAAGGAAACTGTGGCACAATACTAACTTAAAAATGAGTCTAGAATTTCTTTCCAAGCTTTCTCAGATTTTATGTGCATTTAGTCAGTCCCATGTTAGTATGCCAATATGTTGTAATAGGACCATTAGTTCCCAGCTGCTCAGCTCCAAAATAATCACACACAAAACATTATTTCCAATACTGCTTGGCAAATTCCTTAAGCATATTACTGGCTAACCCATCTCCATTTATCTGTGTATTGCCACAAGGCTGTGGCTTACAGGGTAAAGTTCCAGTATCTGGTCTCCAACAGGGCTACATGGCTTCTCTCTGACTCTGCCTTCTTTTTTGTAGCATTCAGTTTAGTTTTCCCCACCTAGCTTTACTCTACCCTATCACAGGCCAAAGCAGTTTTATTATTAACCAATGGTATTCACACATATGGAGGGGAATGGCACATCATCTTTATAAGTGCAATTCATTTATAGGAGCAAGCTTTATTTATTAGTTTTTATATGTTTTCAAAGTTAACCTCAAGTATGTATCTAAAAACAAGTAAAGTTCATTTAAGTTAGGTTTACTTAACAGATGGCCCTCAAAACATTTTAAAACATTTTTTAAAATGTTTCATGGGAAAAGCTTCCTGTGATAGACAGATATACTAGATCCTAAAAGTGATGCTAAGTTCTCCAAAGAATATTATGGACATATATAACTCCATCTGAAATATGATAATACAAAGTACTGGGAAAAGCTGCCTTGCCTTCTACCAGACCCTGCAAAAACTGTGGACCCCATTCTGTTGACTTCCCCACTCTGACTAAAATCAAAGCAGTCCCATCTTCTTCAGTTCCTCATCCATAGAAAAATCTCTCAGACCTTATGGTTTTGGCAGTTAAAGTTCAATGCTACTCTCTGTGGTCGCTGAACATTAAATTCTGTCCTGTATGAGAACAGAAGAAATATAATCACTGCCTCCAATGAAGTTCTTGAGATCTAGAAGCCTAAGGCAACCATCTAGGTAGTGGGTAAGACTCAGTCACTTTAAGTGATTCAGAGGTCATTTGGTTCACACTTCCTGTCATAATTTATCCTCAGATCTCTAAGCATGTTGATGGCTAACTGTAGCTTTATTAATTTAGCAGCCTGGTCAATGAATTTCATGTTAAGAAGAGAGAATATTTTATAATTTTATATTTTCTATGCTTCTATGACCAGTATTTAGCTAATTTAAACAAACACATGGGAAGTATGGACTATTTTATATACAAAAGGAATACATTTTTGTCTCATGACTGTTTATGAAAATGAATCCAAATCTCCATTCTGATCTTCATGTTTGTTGCTTTTAATTATGGTATGTTGCCTGAAGTTCCAGTTTCAGGTTTGTGTGCTTATGTGTTTGTGTGGCTGTTGAGCTTTTAGTTTTCTTTATTGATGAGACTCTTCTTTACCCATTGTGTGCTATCAATATAGTTGTCAATTATTTCATAGATCATTCACAAGTTTATTTTCAGGTGCTGTGGTCTTTTGTATCAGTTGATTTGTCTGTTTCTATACCTGCATTCACGATGTTTATTATCATAACTATTGCAAGGAGGGCCTGCTTTTTTATTCTGGCTGCCTGGCTAACTTAACCTCAAAATAACCACACAGAAACTGTATTAATTAAATCACTGCTTTGTCCATTATTTCTAGCCTCTTATTGGCTAATACTTACATCTGGATTTAACCCATTTCTATTAATATGTATATCACTATGTGACAGTGGCTTACTGACAGGATTCTAAACAGCATCTGTCTCAGGCAAAGAATCCATGGAGTCTTTCTGCTTTCTTCCTCCCAGAATTCAGTTCTGTCTTCTCTGCCGACATAAGTTCTGCCCTATGAGGTTAAAGCAGTTTTTTTTATTCATTAAGCAATATAAGCAACACACAGAGGGGTCTATGACCAGCATTTAGTTAACATAAACACATGGGAAGCATGGACTAATTTATATACAAAAAAGGTATTTTTTGTCTCATGACTCTTTATGAAAATGTACCCGAATTTCCATTCTGATCTTCAAGTATGTTGCTATTAATTCTGGTATATTGCCTAAAGTTCCAGTTATAGGGTTGTGTGTGTGTGTGTGTGTGTGTGTGTGTGTGTGGCTGTTGAGTTCTTAGTTTTTTTATTGATGAGACTCTTCTTTCTCCATTGTCCCCATTGTGAACTATCAATATAGTTCTCAGTCATTTCATAGATCATTCATAAGTTTATTTCCAGGTGCCTGGATTTTTTGTATTAGTTGATTTGTCTGTGTCTATACCTGTACTCACTTTTTTTATTATCATAACTTTGCAACACATTTTAAATTCAGAGGTGCAATGTCTGATGCTTTTTTTCTCCTCAAGATTGCCTTATCTATTCTTGATACCTTAGTAGTTCCTTATGCATTTACAATGTGAGCAAGAGAAAAACAATAAGACAATGGATAGAAAGGAAGAGGTGGAGTAGAGAGAAAGGGGGGGCATGTTTGCCTTTTGTCAAGGAACTCCATCTGGATAACACAGAATCCACTTTTGGAATACCAGTATATTCATAGTTTCAGCATCATCACAAAAGAATGTGTTCTTAAAGTTTTCATCATTGTATAATGCTGCAGAGAGGGTTATATTTCATCATGAGTTGGGAATGCACAAGCATTGGAAACACAATAAGTGTTGTACCCTTTTTAAGTATTGCAAAGTTTGATTAATTACTTTATTTTCTTATTTCCTTCGTATGTCTTTCCCACTATCCAAAGTATACACACGCAGTCCTCACTTCCTCCTCTATGAAAAGAACCAAATTACCAAGTTGATAGCTGCATTTTGAGGAGAGTGACTATGTAGGAACACAGGGATTTGGTAAGAGAGAAACTGGGATGTTTTAAGTTTCTGAGAACTTGGATGATGACTATATTCTCAGGAGAGTTGAAGAAGGCCTCATCAAACTCACAATGTGGACGAACAACTACAGGATGGTTCTGTATTTCTCACAGGTTGTCCCAGACTTTCTTAGTTGACCTAAAATCTACATTGTAGTCATGCATGGAAAGAAGTTTTTATATCAGTTTCTGAATGAATATCCAGGCTGCAGAAATCCTGTGTAAGCTGGAGAAAAAAACTAATGTATGAATTTGACTGTTGTCAGATCAGAAGCTCCACTTTACTTTTAGCCTCCTTCTAAGTTTCAATCCTGTAAATCTGGCAGTGCTGCCAATGATTTATTCTTTTTTTTTTTTTTTTTTTTTTTTGGTCATGGTTTACAACCTCTTTCGATGTTATCAATCTGCCCTTTGTATTTGGCAGAAATAGTACTTAAAAATCTTACTCTGTTTGGACTTTGTCATTAATTGCCTACAGTTCCGTCTGGTTTTATATTATGAATCTCATTGTCACTTTTCTAGTTATGCATGGCATGATTTTTATATATTTTTATTACATTATGTTGTAAAGATGAATATATCTTTTTTGATTGCTTTCATTTTGCCTTTAATAATTTTTTTTACAGTGCTGGGAATTGAACCTGAGACCTTGTTCTTGCTAGACAAATGTTCTACCACTGAGTTGCTATGCCCCCGTCCCTTTTTATATTCTAATATTCTAATATGGGCAATGTTCTATTAACTTTATTTGTTTGATTATAGGTTTTATAAGTTTGTGTGATTATATTTTACACATGTCTCTAGCAAGAATGACACAGATTAGTACTTCGAATTAGAATCTCTGTAAGTAATAGATTTGATCTATTCAAATCTCTAACCTGCTCAGATTTAGTTATACCACTCAGTTCTGTTACTCGGCTCCTTCACAAGACTGAACTTGCTTTTCTTGCTTTGGTTTAGCTTTGACCTCTGTTAGTTTAAGTGTTGAACATGTTATTGCTATTATCTAGTAAATATATTTTCATGTATATACGTGCATATAATTTATATCTCACAAAATAATCAATGTATGTCATGTAGAGACTCTCTTGTAAATCTGTAGGAGTTATGGGGTCTCGATAGCTGAAGAACAAGTGACAGTCATTCTTTTCTTTCCAAGGTAATGCCAAGTGCACTTCTTTCTTCTTGTGGTAGGAATCATGTATGACTTATATCCTACATAGCATAAATTCAAGAGTCAGAGATGTGCCATTAGAAAGTACTTATGTATTAAGAAAATCTTATCTTGATAAGCTTATGTATCACAGAATTTTTCTGTAGCAGCATTTGGCAAAGGATTTTATATTTTCTAGAAGCTCTTAGGTGTTTCTACTTCAAAATTCATGTTATTTTTTAAGTCTCTGTTGACTGAGGTTTCTGTCCTGCCTGGTCCTGCAGTCATTTAGTCCCAATGAATCCCACGGAGATCTACATTATTTATAAACTGATTCGCCCATTAGCTCAGACTTGTTATTAACTCTTATAACTTATATTAGCCCATTATTCTCTATATTAGCCACGTGGCTTGGTACCTTATTTGGTGAGGGAGTCACATCTTGCTTCTTTTGTGGCTGTAGACTGCTTTCCTCTTCCCAGAATTCTCCTGTTCTCATTGTCCCACCTCTACTTCCTGCATGTTTGTCCTACCTATACTTCCTGCCTGCCTACTGGCCAATCAGCGTTTTATTAAAGTATAATTGACAGGCTACAAACCATTGTCCCACAACAAGTCTCTGTATTTTACACATTTTTATTGTTTTGTCCTCAAAACAATAGCAAATTATGATTGTTTCTATTGTAAGCTACTATAATATTTGATGTCTAATAATTATTTAAGTTATTTTATAATACTTAGAGTATCTGTAGTTCCTGATTATTTCCACATACCTGTACTACCTGATGTCTTTACTTCTTGCTCATAAGTTATATTCCTAGTTCTTTCAGCAATATTTAATGAATTTTAATCGCTTTGTTTTTGCTGGATTAACCTATTTTTGTAGAATTGAATAAAAAAGATTATATGAAGTCTTTATATAAATTTTAAATATATATCTTTAGAATTGTTATAACTCTGTGTTCCACCTGTTCTCTTCATGGTTTATTTTTCAGTAAAAGATAAGTTTTGCATTCCAGTAGCTAGAAATGCCAAACTCCATTCCTTCATTATCATTTTTTGATTGATTTTTTATCTCAGCCTGCTTCATTACTACAGATATTTGGTCCTGGCATCATCCAAAGACTATGATTTCTAAAATCCAAATCTGCCTTTTCCTGTCAGATCAATAAAATATTTTTATAATAAAGCAGCAAGATCCTGTGTAAAGCTCCTGGTTTTAGGCAAGATTTATAGTATCTTCTGAGATAAAGCCTATAAACTTGACCCTTCTTAGTTTATCAATCCTCAAGATATCCATCTTTCTAAGGCCAGTCCAGCTTCTTCTTTTTCAGTTACAGCACCTAAATTCTCCCTTTGCTATGACATTTTTTTCAAACAATGCAAGCTCATTGTTTGGTTGTCATATGTTTTTTTCTTTAAACAAAGGCACTTTGCATGCATGTGTTTAAAAGAAAAATTGTAGCTAAGCAGTGGTGGTGATACCTTCAATACCAGCTCTTGAAAGACAGAGGCAAGCAGATCTTTGAGCTCTAGGGCAGCCTGATCTATAAAGTGAGTTCCAGGACAACCAGAGATACACATAGAAACTCCATCTAAAAAATAAACAAACAAAAAACAAAACAGAGAAAAAGGTAATTGCTCACAAGAAATTAAATGTCACTTTATTTAACATTGTAAATATTATTTTGAAATTAAAAACATTAAGATACACAAATAGTTTTAAATTTATTCCCAGGATTAAAAGTTTAGAATTATTTTGTTTTTCTATCCTAAGTTCATCTTTTGTCTTGAAAATGAGTTTATCATTAATCATTTTGATATTAATTTAAGAACAATTTATTCAACCCTCTTTTACATGCAAACAGTTTAAGTAGTTGAATCAGTAGTACTTAATTTCCAAATAATGTTTAATTTAAGAACAAAATATAAATTTATGTCTTAATTTGTGAGCAACTATTGAAGGACTTCTATTCATGACTAAGGACCTGCTCCATGGTTGGGCCTGAGCTGTTATTATTGGATCCCTGTTGTCTGTTACATTTGCCATTAGTTCTAAGTTTCCGTTGTTAGACAAGCAACTGTTCTATGAATTTATCAAGACCTGTCAATAGGGTCCATTCTTTTGGACTGCAGATGAAAACAGCTGTGATCATCTAGTCCTTTAATGTTTTATTTACAATGATTTAAGCAACAAAAAACGACTTCACTCTGGGACCTTTGAGTAACTTTACTAAAGTTACTTTGGCTTAAGAGTACTTATTTTTTTTTCCTGGGATTCCCCTAAGAACTAAATATTATTCAGTAGCAGTATAAAATTTTGTCTACATACATATCTCTCCAAATATAAGCAAACAGTCAAATTATACAAATATACAGATAGTTGTTTACCTCACTAGAAGACTCTTTACCTGTATGAAACTGCCAATGATTTCAAATGAAATGAGAGTGATCAGAATATGATGGATGCCTCACTTCTAAAGCTTATATAAGAAATTAAATATCTTAGTACTCAATTCCCACCAACTAACAAACTTCATGCTTCACTTAATTCTCTTCTAATCCTTCATTCAAGTCAATGAAATACTAAAAATTGATTCACACTTAGAACCAATTCAAAGTGAAAACTTAATAGCAATTTAACTTTACTTTATGGTTGTCTTATGTGATTTAACATTCTGTATATCATTTTATTTCTTCTTTGTGAAAATTTAAGCAAGTATTACTTCCTTTCTTTTCTATTCAGAGATACAGTTACATACCCCAGAAAGTAACCTGAGGGAAGAGGCTGCCAAAAGTCACTGTCAGAATTCCACATTACTTTGAAAGTTCAACAGCTTTGTTAACTCCTCTGCTGGCGGCAGTTTGAAAGAGGTAGACAAAATTTTTAGCTTGCAGTGAAAAATGTGTTTTAGCAAGAAGTGAAGAGACATTTTGTTTTGGGCAAAAGAAAGTTATCTTGGAAATGCTAAAAGTATCACTTATTAGCCTCCCAATTACCAACAAACAGTATGCTGCAGGTCTACAGAAATACTTAGAATTTAATGTTTTGTCTTCAAACATATGTGCTGCAGTTAATGCCTACTGCTCTTCTCTGCTGTGGAATACTAGTGGAAAGAAAGTATCTTTTGTAGGCATGAGAAAATAAATATAACTAGCAAGCAAGAATCTTTCACAGGCAGAAAATTCTAAGAAGCAAAAAATGTTGGAAGACAAGAAAATGACATTTTTCATTTGGAAAAATTTCCTGTGGGATTTGTCTAACAACCTCAATATACATGTGAATTTTAATTATCAGAATGGGTGTTTCCATTGGGTTACATGCCAATAACCACAGTTATCATGCAGGGAGTGGTTCAAAGGCAGAAATGCAATAGATGTCCTGGCCAAGGGCTATTTGTATGTAACTTAATTTATTTTCCTCAAATAACTTCAGCTTCTCTTGAAAGAGTTCAAATTTTCCATCATTTTATGCTATAATAATTTTCAATTAAGTTTATATGGTATATTTTACATAGGCATCATATGATTTAGATGCATGTTTAGTACCTATATGAATTTTCAAAAGTTGATTGCCCTATCAGTCTTTAAGCAATGATCTAGTATCTGAAACTTTCTATATTGATTTTTTGTGTTTGTGTGAAAGTTTGTAGAATGCTCTTCTTGTGGTCCATGTTCTAATAATTGATAGTCATGCTTATCTGATTTAGCTTTTTCATAAATACCCATGTTACTTCTTCTAGTTTTTAAAAATTGTATCTCTTGGATCAACTTTCCAAGTTTCTTGTGACAGCTTAATTAGGTTCAACTTGTGTATTTATGTGACTACTATAGCTAGAAAAATATTCTTATTTTTACCTTTCAATATGTTTATTTTCATAATCTCTTTCAATTTAAAGAAGAATTTTGTATATAAAATGTACCTTCAATATTAAAATTTATTTGCTTGTGGCAAAAATGTCTTTACAAATATTTTAATGCTTTGGTTTCTATTAGTTATATTGTCTTCTGAATTAATTCTTCTCAATATTTTATATGTTAGTTTTATTTTCTGTTTGTTCTTGTTTAGAACGATCCTCAAATTGGTAAATATCCTAGGATGTAGGATAAACTCTACACACATTATTGGTATTGATTACCATATTAATTGGTAAATTTTCCTGAAGTGGAAGGTGGCTGCACCTCACTGAGTTTTACTTTGAATACTTTAAGTTCTTTCGTACTTTAGAATCCAAATAAATTCAAATATACATTTATAAATATGTATATACATATATGCATATAGATTGAAAGAGTTTGTTAACTAATTTTTAATGTTTGATTTCATATTCATTAATGAACTATTTTATAGCTTTTTTCATTTCTTTTTGTCAGATTTAGCCTGATTTGACCCCTTTAGAATTTCAATTCATATAAAAATGCTTATCTGTAAGTATGTGTGTATGAGCACACGTGTGCAAATTCATGTGCGTGAATTGTATGTATGCATGCTTTTCATGTGTGTAACCAAACTGCCTTTCCATTACAACAATTCTGAAAATATGTTTTTATTCTGCATGTACACTTTAGCTTAAGCAATCACTCTGTATTTCCTGATGAGTTAGGGTGTTCTAACTTCTTTTTCTGCAAATTATCCAGAAATTTTGTCCTTAGAATCTCAGATATCTCCCTTTTTTATAGGTGAATTTCATGTTTGAAGTGACTAAGTATCTTTAGGGTTCCATGAGTCCCATAGTCTTGCTTACAAGTGTTTTCTTCTGCTGGCATAGTTTCACATATCTTTAGATTTCTCAGTCTGTTTCTTTTTCGGATCTGATTTACAAGTTCCGAAATTGTTTTCCTGGCATCTCTTTTTTCCTCATATGTGTTCTAGAATATTTTACATTTTTGTACTTGCAAGAAAGTTATAACTAAAGAAACAATCTATTTTGCCAATAGGAAAAGAAATTCCACATCCATTGCCATGTTTAGTTTATATATTAGTGAGTTTGAATTAACTCGTCTTTGGTAGTTTGAATATTAGCCTCAAGGAAGTTCTACTCTGTTTAGAGCAATACAACTTGTGCTTTGAAAAAAAATCAATACACAACAGTATATGCATATAAATTAGATAGCTAATTTAATTCTCAGGAGAGAGAGAAATCGATGTATGGCAAACAGAGAACACAGAATGACGTGAGTTTCCTTCTGAATCTTTAAAAATGGGATGAATTTTATGTTTTTAGGATGGTGAACTAAATCAATAATATTAAAATGAATGTTTATAGAATATTTACTCATAGCTCAGCAATACACTGAAACTTTGTAAAAGTTTCATCTAATCCTCCCAATAAATACGATGGTAGGTATAATTGCTCTTCACTTTTACAAATGAAAAAAACTTGATTAGAAGAGTCAGTCATGCCAGTTTTTTCTAACATCACACAATCAATAGGTCATCAGGTTTCAGGTAAAGTCTCACAAAAAAATAAAAATCTTGAACAGTGAATGCACTGATTGACATTATTTGATTTAGTTGAAGAATGCAAAGGATATTATAGACACATACCCAGGATATGTTTGGTAGCACATCTGTAGTGGAATTAGATGATGATGATTCTGCTCCACAGATCCACAACATTAGGCCATCTTGAAGGAAGTCTGTAGCAAAAAGGAGGCCTTTGGTACCATCTTACATTATTTACTTGCCCACTCATAGAGGCTGACACCTCTAAAACCAAGAGTCAATTTCAATCTCCCTTTCTTTTATATTTTTTACAGTTTATTGATAATAGTGTTCAAAGTCTGACAAAGAAAGTAAATTTTTCTCATATTTTCACAGATACAGATTAAATTGAGCATTATATTTTTGTTATCCATAAGGATTTCTTAGAAATTATTTTGAAAAGCCAAATACAATTTTTCAGATTTTTTGTAAAAGGACTATTTATTGTGTGGTGTATATCTGTGTGAGCTTATATTGTGCACACTGATATTTATAGAAGCCATAAAAACATGATCATATACCTTGAACATGAGTTGCCAGTAATTATGAGCTACCCTATGTGAATTCTGGGAACTAAACTTAAATCCTTCAAAAGATCAGCAAGGATTCTCATCCATTGACCCACCTTTACATTCACTACCAAATGTAATTTTAATTCTCAAACACACTGACAAAGAAACTGGAGTTTCATCAATCAAATGACATAATTGAAGAGGACATTATTAATTAATTTATTCATTCATTAATTTATTTGTTACTATTTTGTGATTTAAGGGCCGGTGAGATGGTTTGATAGTTGAGGATGGCTGCTGCATAACATGATTCAGTTCCTTGATAAGAGCTACATGTTGGCATACACATGCATGTGTCACTTCTTGTCGTGTGCTTTGCCATTTTGTCATATCAATGAAAAAAGTAAGATGATATATACAGTATATATATATATATATATATATATATATATATATATATATATATATATGATGAACGGGTAGATGAAAAAAATATATGGAGAGAAAGATAGATCAGTAGACCAGTAGGTAGATAAGGCATATATTATTCTCAAATAAACAGTTTCAAATTATTACATTTTTGAGGGGTACTGTTTCTTTGCAACTAGCATACCATTTTTTCAGAATCTATGGATTTTTCAATTGTTCTTATAGTATATGTCCAAGGTATTGAGTAGGATCATTCACAGGACAGTGAGTAATGGAACATTTCTTCTTTAATTAATATGGAAGAAAGAACTTATCAAACATTTGGGTTGAGACAGAAAATGTAGAACCTCTGATAGGTAGTAGACAAACTTCAGAACTCTCAATAGGACCAATTTTAGAAAGACATTCATTGAGAAGTTAAAATATGCCACCCTGTTTTCATGAAAATATCAGATCCACATAGCTGCCAGAAAAATATTTGTATGTATCAAACAAAGGTATACCAAAGTTTGAAAATGGTTGCTGTAAAGCATGATTCAGTCTTTTCTCCAAAAGGCAATGTTTTGGCTCTTGAGTTGTAGTCAGGAATTACAGACTGAAGATAAATAAAAGTTTTATTTAAGAAGATTTTAATACATCAGTATAGTGCATTTTTTGTCTATCAGGCTGTAATTTGGCGGACTTTGATTAACAACTGAAAGGAATTATCAACATATCTATGGGCATTATCTGAAAGTTTCCTTAAATGGGCCTAATTGAGTTGTGGCCTCAGGATATATTTTTATCATATTTCCATTACTTCATAGCTAATACTTTGATATCATGTTGTGATGCTTTCAAAAATCTGTCCTCCTAGTACTTGATTGGTTTTTTATGAATCACAGCAACTGCTTAGAAGTCATGAGAACACATAAAATTCGCAGCCATAAATTACCTGAACATTTTATCTATTTAAGTCTATACTTCTTTAAATCATTTTGTAAAGATTTATATACAGAGTTGTGTGTGTCTGTGTTTGAGGCAGGCAACACACACACAGAAAGAGAAGGAAGGAAGGATAGAGGGAATCTCAAGTTTTTATATTGACCCATGACCTTCAGTTCTTTGTTTTCCGAAGTAATGTTTTTTCCTTTCTCCTTTCTTCTCACCTCTCTCCATTTATCTTTCTCTGCAACAAATTGATGAAGATGTAAAAGAATCATGATATATTTTTAAAGATCACAGTATCATTTTATTTTTTACTTCTCTTTCCTCGCTCCAAAGTCTTTCATATATCCCTGCCCTCACCAACAATTTCATGCCCTATTATTTTTTAATTAATAGTTATGGCATTCACATATATTTCTAAATACATTACTTGTATGTCTGCTTTGAGTGCTAACCTTTCACTACTGGACAACAAATTGTGCTCTTCTATGGGGGAAGGTCAGATCTCTCATTCCTAGAGTTCTTCAATTACTTGTAGTTCTTTTTGTAGGGTTGAATCCTCATGGGTTTTAACCATTCACATTTGCATGTCCATTGACGTTCTTGTTCAGTTTCACACTGGGGCAGTCATATTGGCCATTCCTATGTGTATAACTTCTGATATTATCAGGAGACATAATCTCACAGCCAATGTCTCTGTTTTTACAACCATTATACATTCCTAATATATGTACAAAGAGCATATCAGAAATATTTATATATACTTAATAAAATGTAAAAAGAAAATTGGTGATTCGAAATTACATGAAATTAAATACAACTGAGTATTTCTTCATTGTTGCTTTCTAACTTCCTTTCTATTCACATTAATTAGTTTTAAACAATAATTTCTCTGACAGGAATATAAGTACTAATATAATTGGGCTTATATATATCAACAAAAACATAAAAACTTGAAAAAGTAATATTATGTACATAATGTGGGATAAGCACATATTTTGCCAACATTTCCTGATTAGTTGTAGGCATATACTCCTTACACATATATTTAAGAAGTTGTAGAAGAAAACAGTTACACAAACTGTGCATGTGTGTGCATAGTATATACAATCTAAAAAGCACATTGATAGTGATACAAGAATATTGAATATATTTTCCCCATATTGCAAGATCTCATTCACATTTTTGTTATGCAAGTTTTGATTATTGTTTGTCTTTAGTGTTTTCTCAAATGTAATATTATGATTCTATTCATGTGATGAACTTCTATTCCTTTTTAATAAATCATAGGTATAGTTAATTCTACATCTCAATAATTTGTGACCTTGTAGCACAAAAGTGAGTCTCTGTTATGAAACAGTTCATAGAAGACATTTGAATATTCTTCAAATTTCTTTACTTTGCCAGTTAAAAACAATGCTGCATGAACTAATTAAAGTATCCACTGATATATAGATAAGATTATAGAATATTGAGGCATGCAAGACTACATGGTCATGTTCTGTTTCCCTTGCATGTGTTACCACTCTCCCCAGACATCCATCCTCCATCTGGACTGACACTGCTTTCAACTGTAGAGCAAGACTGCCTCACAATAAGCCCCATTTATGGTTTGACGATATGAACACATACATTATGTTTTTGTTAGAATCAAACTAGAATAAAAATAGCATTATAATTTTTTTTGAATTTTTTTAAATGAAAGTTTACCATATGTATTATTTTACAGCTTCCCTATAAAATGACCTTTTAAAAATTCTTATATCCTTGCCAGATCCTGAATACTTTATAGTAATAAAGAATTCAAATATATACTCAATAATAGACTTCTGATCAGTCAGAAAGTGTAGATGAAAATCAACACTTTGAGATCCTTGAAGAAATCTGTTGTCAATATTTCAGATTAAACTGTCATTGAATTTCTCTGTAATTCTCAGAGAAATTGACATTTCTCTGAATGTCCTGGAAGAGGAAGACATTTCCATATGCTTCTTTCCTGGGCTATTCATTGTTGTATTTCTTTTTCAGGGCTGATGTACTCCAGAAATAAACTATTTAAAGCCAAAGTGGTCACTATGTTTTCATGATTTGTAAGGAACCTTACTGCAATCAGCAGAGTGTGCATAACCAAGTTCTGACTAAGTCGATGAATGTCTTGATACCTAGGATTCATGGACAGAGGGAGTTGAGTTCACCACTATCTTTTTCTAAATTACAATAATGACTTAGTTCTGACTTCCATGGCATTTAGGACACTTCCTGTGGCCCACCTGATACAGACTTGGTGTGTGCTATTTTGATTTGATTGCAAAAGTGAGTATGGAATTTCACTTTGTGCCAGTTTTGATGGAGATGTTAACTCCATCTGCAGTCTTGTAAGGGAACAAGCACTTCTATCATAATTCTACTAGAGCAAAGTTTCTAATGGAATTGTAAGGTATAATATATTGATGTATGGATCTTCCTTTTCTCGTTATCCTAAAGTAAAATAAAATATTATCTATGGATTAAAAATTACAATGAACTGAAAGATTAGATTCTAATGTGCATGGTACCACATAGTTCAAAATGTCCTACATTATAGGAGCTAATTCATATTTAGTGAATTTAGTGTATTAACAATGATTAATTAATATTATTAATTATTAGTATTAATAATTTATGGTATTCATGCATCCATAAGTAAAAAATTGAAGTGCAGTAAGCAAATTGCCTCCACTGACACTGTGATGCTTTTCATTATCTTTGTTTTGGTTGTTGTTTGTGGTGTTGTGATTCTTATTATGAATTTTCATTCAGCACTTGTACTGCTAGGCAAACACTGCTCTACCACATAGCTATATTCTTTGTCTTACTTTTGTCTTTTTGAACGAAATATGATTTTCAAAGTTTTGGCACTTCACTAAATGGCATTAAAACCTGTACTTGAGAGCACCTTTTAATTATGTCGCATAGCAATTTAGTGCTTTGCATTTGTAAATAAGTCATTCAAATACCTAAGATATTTAGTAACTACCACATACTCTGCAAATGATATAGGTACAGAAGAAATATATGGATGTTCTAGGAGAATGTTAAGTTGACAGACGTGAAACTGTGTTTTTTGCAGACACTTCCTTTTTCAAAGATGAAATATAACACTTTAGGCTAGAAAGTAGCAAATGCACTCACATTGAGAAGAGCTGGAAAGCTAAGCTCTGTCCATCGAAAAGGAAAAATATAATCTCAAGCCAAAAGACAGAAAACTTGAGTTTGATATTGTTGAGAACATTAGTAAGCATTATTTGAACATAGTCTGAATTTATACTTTTAGTTTTACATTTGCTTAGAGACCAAGCCAGATAAATTGAAATGTCCATAGTATTGTTGTGGGACAATGGTCTTGGACCATGTAAAGATCTTTCATTTGTATTGGTTTAATAAATTGCTGATTGGCCAATACCCAGGCAGGAAGTATAGGCAGGGCTACCAGAATAGGAGAATTCTTGGAAGAGAAAAGACTCAGTCTGCAGTCATCACCCAGATGAAGAGGAAACAGGATGAGAATGCCTCATTGAGAAAAGGTACCAAGCCATGTGGCTAACACAGACAAGACTTATGGATTAAGTTATGATGTAAGAGTTATTTAATAAGAAGCCTCAGCTATTGGCCAAGCAATATTGGAATTCATATAGTTTCAGTGTGATTATTTCAGGTCTGAGTGGCTGGGAAACAAATAAGCAGTCTCCACCTACAAAATGCTACCAACTTGGGCAACTATATCCACATAAAACCTGAGAGACCTTGGAAAATAGTTATAGGCACAAAAGAACAGAGATATATATGGCTTCTTAATAGCAGCATTTTATAAGGTGAGTTCTATTTGCTAGAGGCAAGTGTATATCATTTAACAGAGGCTTTCTAACTTAGCTTTAGCTACAAAAGACTTGCAGCTCATTTAAGAGGCCCCAACACTAAACACTTAAATGGTGTTTATGAATAGTCAACAGCATGCTTCTTGGTGGTGGCAGGGACCTTGAAACTCCATAGCGTTCTGGTAATACAAATGGCTTCTTACATGGAGTCTCGACCGCGATGCTAGACTCAGAAAGATAAGGAATAGTGTGGATCCAGTTGTCAAAGCCACAGCTTTAATTTTGCTAGCCATATTGTTTAGCAAATTAAAGATTCGTGTGATTAGAAAAAGAGAGATATACAGTAAGGATACATTCGGTCAAAAACAAACAAACAAAACCTCTAAACAATTTAATGTGTGTTTAAAAATATGTGTAGGGTTGGGAGAGAAAAGATAAAGTCCTTTAAAAAAGAGAAATAAAGAGAATAATTTGGTGTAGTGGCACACACCTTTAACCCCAGCACTTGGGAGGCAGAGGCAGGCAGAACTCTATGAGTTCAAGGACAGCCTGGTCTACAGAGTGAGTTTCAGGACAGCCAAAAATACACAAAGAAATCTTGTCTTAAAAGCCAAAAATGAAAATAAAAGAAACAGAGTTTACAATAAAGTCATGTAAAGATAGGAAATACACAGAGAATCTCAATACTCTATGGTATTGTGTCGTCTTGGAAATGTTTGACAGCTGAGAAAGGAGCAACAGCTGCTAAAAGATATTTAAGTATAAATCCTACAGGATTAATTCAACATGTAAAAAGAATCCTAAGCTATTGGCCAAGCAGTGTTGTAAATAATATAGTTTCTGTGTGATTATTTCAAGTCTTGGTGACTGGGAGACTAATAAACAGTCTCCACCAACAAAGTATAGTGAATAATTAGATGTTTTCTTATTGATAATAAATCAAAAATTAAGAATTAAATAATACAATTGTCTGTGCCCTATCTTTGCCAAAGTAAACTTATAATACATCACAAACTTTTTGTTATTATTTTTTTTCAAGACAAGATTTCTCTCTGTAAAAGCCCTGACTTTCCTGGATTTCCTTTTTTAGACCGGGCTAGCTTTGAATTTAAAGAGATCCACGTGTCTCTGCCTCCAAATGCTGGGATTAAAGGTGTGCATTTTAATTTGGCTGGATAATTTTTTAAAATTAACAATATTTGTAGACTATTTCATCATTTTCAGGTGATAAGAAAATATTTAAAATATTTTGTACTTCATTTTAATTTTAGACATGGCAAGTTTCAAATTTAATTTTATTGTATTATCATTATTAATCACTTAAACTCAATTTGTTGGTATAGATTGCCATCATCAATTACATCTCTAATCTTGTTAGCATCATGAAGAGAACAAATCAAATCAATCCCTATTTGAAAGCTATATTATTTACTATAATTTAGATATCTAAAATTCTAATCATTTAAATAATTTAGATAACTGAAAGTAAATCAGTTCACATTTTTATACTTAGCCATAAGCATGTTTTATAATGGCTATTTTGGCTGTGTTCAGCACTTGAGCTTAATAGTTTATTTGCTTATTATTTATTTAATTACATTTATATTTTGTTGTGAGACTGTGAAAGTTCTAAGAATAATGGTAGAGTTTTTATTTGATTGTTTAGAAATAACAGCAGCAGAAAACCTTGGAATAATTCAGTCAGTAGGGTGCTAGAAGGTTATGACTTATGAATCAGATACTTGCAGTTTTTCATAGTTTTTTTTTAATATAAATATACTCAGGGATCTTCTGATCATTTTGAGAAAGAGATTAGAAAATGTAAGCAACAGTGACAAATGAGTTTGTATTAGGGCTAATGCTTGAGTACCAAGAGGAGGTCACAGGAAAGATGGAAGACAACTCATAGTGACTCAGTGAAGAAATTGTACAGTTTCATTGGCCTACTGAACCTGCATGCATACACTGGTTGTCATTGAATATGGTCAAGGATTTTTTGCGGTGCTCTGTCTTCTGTCCTCAGCACCAGTTTCACAGATTGGTAGTGCTTGTGTGTTGTGTCTCCCTGTACCTGGCTCACAGGTGCTCCCTGATATCCACCATAGAAAAGCCCCACAATGATTAGTCAGGCACTCTGTGAAAATGGAATGGTCAGAAAGTATCTCTTATAGCTTTCTGGGATATAAACAATGCCCGAACCTGGTTATCTATCAACCATCTTCTTTTGAGGACTTTTTAACTATAGTCTGGTATTCAGGGCCACCCCATTCTTTGATGTGTTTTCTTTCCATTTACTCTAGACTTCAAATGTAAATACTCATCCTCTTGATGGAGTAGCCTCTTGGGCTACTTCTCCACATGTGTTTTCTCATTTGTTTTCTCTGAGAGTTTCAGTGTTGCCTAGTAGCCAAGACTATAGTGTCTAATATTTTCATAATTTCTTTACTGATTTCTTGGAAATTTCATATTATGCACCCCAATATCATTCATTTTCCAGACTCTCATAAGCTTTGTGGCATAAAATCAGTAGAGTTGGAAGCACAGGCGTCCAGATGGTATAATTTAGGCTGTCTCAGGCTAGTCATTCAGTAAGTCTTTTCTCTCCTCCAACAACAGGGCTATAACTAGTGTCCATCATGTGGATACTTCTAATTCATACCCTATCCATTCAACTGCAATAGATTTACAACAGTACTAAAAACTAGATTCATTTGGTCTTTTCTCATGGAGTAAGTCTTCTCGAAGAGAGACTAGAAAGGGGCTGGCCAAGGTCCAGAAGTTCTTTTCCTCTTCTCATTCACATAAGAATTTTTTTCTTAGGATTTAAGTTCATCTATCCTAGCAGTAGCTCCAGAAATCATGAAGAATGCTCGTAGAAAGGTCTCTATCTGCCTGTGTTTATGCCCCAAGTATTTTAATGTAGTTTGTAAGTGAAGGCTGGTCTTATGTTTTCCAGATGCTCAGACCCAAATATTCACACACAAGCTATATTAATGGCAATACCATTTGGGAGACAGTTTAGGCATATTCCTACCCCATGTCTATTAATCTCTGTATAACCACAAGACTGTGGCTTACTGATAAGTTTTGATAAGTTTCCAGTAACTTTCTTCTTTGGCAGCTACATGTCACCTCTTTGACTCCAGCTACTTACTCTCTCTGTCTCTCTGTCTCTGTCTCTGTCTCTGCCTCTCTCTTTCTCTCTTATTCCTAAATATAACCTATTCAGTTATTTAAGTGTTACCTATATACATTTATTCAGGGATGACTCTTTGCCACTGTACAAGTAGTTGGTCTCTTCAGCCCTGAGGAAGACCACGTCTCCTGTTCCTAGCTTTTCTTAATTGTTTGTATTTAATTGTTTGTAACTTTTTGTGTAGCACTGAGACTTCAAACAGCTCTACTGAACTAGGATGCTGGCAATGACCATAAAGGCATCGTATCCTGAAGGGTGCTGCACATACCTTGACAGTAATTGGTTACTCTCTGTTTGGCCTTAAGACCAGCTCATTAAAAAGGGGAATTATGGCTCATAATGAAAACCGAGCTCATTTCTAGACAAGTCATAGTTCTTAGAGGTTAATATTGATAACAATTATAATATGTATCCATTAATTTAGTAAAACTCCATAATCTGTAACAACAATCTACAAACATTTGCACTTTTATCCAGAAATTTTTAGTCTTCATCCTTCAAGGAACCTTTCCTTTGCAATAGAAAATGACAACGAATTAAAATACAGAGTTGTAGAGTTCATTCCCAATAAATACATCTAAAAATACTCTGAAACCTAAGTCTCAGCGAACACTGTGGAAGATGAAGAATAAAATATTTAAAGAACCACAAGATCAGAGAGGATGCTTTGAGCTTTTATCTCATAGTAATGCCAAAGCTATACCTATAAAGAGTTACTAACATAGTTGTCTAAAGAATATCTGAACAACACTGACAGTAATGGATATAACCATTATTATTATCATTAGAAATAGGTTTATTTAACCTTAAGGAAGAAGAAGTTGAATGTTGCAAAGAACAGACAGTATTAGTATTATTGAGCCTGCATCATCTCAATTAAGATTTTCCAGTTCTACTAATTTTGATGTAAACTTCATAATTTCAATTTTTTTGTTTAGGGCTGAATATAATCTATTGAATATAAGTACTACATTTCATTATCTTTTGCTAGATTTCCAGATTGATTCCACCTCCCTCCTGCTGTGAATAAAATAGCAATGTTTTGCACATGGATGGATATCTCTGTAGAATCTTAGATTATATGCACAGGAGGAGTATGGCTATGACAGATGGTATTTCTAAGTTTTGCTTTCTTAAGAAGCTTCCATATTGATATTCATAGAACGTATACCAGTTTATTGAATGCCATGTACTTTGAAGGCATGCTTATCAATGTTTACTGTCATTTTCTTCTTGATCTTAAATATTCTAATGAGAATGAAATTGAGTCTTAAAATAGTTTAATATTTATCTATATGATGACTTAGACTAATGGATAATTTACAAGTATTTATTAGCAATTTATAAATTTTCCTTGAGAACTGTCTGTTCATTGATCTATTTCTTCCTAGGCAGTATTATATTTTGATATTTATTTTTTTAGATCTTTCTACAGTCTAGTTATTAATTCCTTTCTAAAGTATAGCTGGCACTTTTTTTTTCCTATTCTATAGGCTGTTTGTTTGCTGAAAGTGCCTTTGGTTGTTTTTCATAATTTCATTTACTCCCATATGTCAACTTCTTGTGTAATTTCTGTTTGAAGTTTCTACTCCAGAATCTCTTTCCAATATCTATATTTTAATGTGCTTTCTTTAGCAGTTTCAGCATTTCTGGTTTTATATTAATATCTTTGAAGAAATTTGTTTCCTGAGCAGAATAAGAGATAGGAACCTAATTTTAATTCTTTTAAGATAAAGATACAGTTTTTCCAGCATCATTCATTGAATGATCTCAATCTCTCTCTTTTTTTAAATCAAGGCATATAGTGGCACTTTTTTTAAAATATCAAAAATGACATCCATAGCTGTGTATGTGATTACCTATAGGTCTCCCATTATGGTTCCTTGATTGGAATGTCTGTTTTCTACAAGTACCATGCTGTCTTTTCTGCCATGGCTCTCAAGTATAATGAAGTTTGGCAATATATTGCCTTCAAATCTAGTCTTTCTGCTTAGAATCATGTGATAGTTATGGTTTCTATTGTTATTCATGTGGTTTCTAAGAGACCCTGTGAGTTATCACGTCTTCAAAATGAAAATATTTAATTGGAGTTGGTTTACATTTTCTGAGGTTTAGTCCAGTATCATCATGGTGGGAGACATGGCAGCTTGCAAGTGGACATGATGTTGGAGAGATGCCTGAGAGTTCCACATCTTTGATCTGCAGGCAACAGGATGTGAACTATGTCCCACGCTGGACATAGCGAGAACATGTAAGACCTCAAAATCTTCCCCCACAGTGATATAGCTCATCCAACAAGGCCACAACTACTCAAACAATGCCACACCTCCTAATAGTGACACTATCTGTAGATTGAGCTGTTGTAGAATATTGTTTAAGTAGAGTATTGTTTTAAGATGTGTTATATTTGTTTATTCTGTGGAACATTTGTTTAATGATGCAAAGATATGCTATATTCTCTTATGCTGCATTTGTTTAACTCTGTGAAGCTATTTTACTCTGCTGGACTTAAACTCTTAATTTGTCTAATAAAGTGCTGAATAGGCAATAAAAAGGTAGGAGAAAGGGTAGGTAGGGCTGGCTGGCAAAGAGAATAAATAGGAGAAAAAAAAGAGAGAGAAAAGATAGAGAAGCAAGAAAGAAGGAGGCAATTAGGGATAAGCCAACCAGCTACCCAGTAATACATGGAATAAGAAGAAAGAAAGGTACACAGAAATAGAGAAAGATAGTAGTTCAGAGGCTAAAGATCAAAGAGATAATTTGAGAGAAGCTGGCTAAAAGCAAGCCAAGTTAAGACTGGGCATTCATAGGTAAGAATAAAATCCATGTGTGTTTATTTGGGAGCTGCGTGATGGGTCTCCAAAGAGGCAAAGAGTGCAAAGAGTAAAAATAACCAACTACACCAAACATTCAAACACATGAGTCTATGGGGGCCACACCTATTCAAACCACCATGGTTATTCTCTGTCTTTTGTGTTTCCCTATAAATTTTTAGGAATGTTTTCCAGTTCTGTAAAAAATGTCATTGGAATTTTGATAAGAATTTCATTGAATCCATCTATTGTACTGAATTCTTCAATAGCATGGTCATCTTTACATTATTTATTCTTCCAATCCAGGGACATGGTGGTTCTTTGTAGCTTCCAATGTAATCTTTAATTTATTTTTCAGCCAAAAAAGTGTTCTGTAGAGATGTGTTTTATATCTTGGGTTATGTTTATTCCAAGATATTTTCTTCATTGACACTACTGTGAATAAAATATTTTTCTTAATTTCTTTTCAAACAAGTTTCTTATTGTATTGATTTTTGCATGTAGATTTTGTATTCTGAAATGTAAATAATTTTTTATCAGATCCAAACATATTCTAAGAACTTTAGAACATAGAACTATAAAAAGAGATTTACTGGAGAGAACAAAATTAAAAAATATATTCTAAATTATATCTGTTGAAAAATTTTAATTTAAGAAGCAAAAAAATACATCACAATTTAAGGGCTTGACATTTGGCTCAGCAGTTGGGAAAAGTTATTTTGATTTTGTAAAAAACCTGAGTTAAGTTTGCAGCACTTACCTTATTTGACTCACAGTTCCAGCTTTACTAGATCTGGTGAAGTTTTCTGGCCACAGTATACATGCAAAAACATGAAATAGACTCAATAGAACACACATACAAAAAAAATTAAATCAATATTTTCCAAGGATCCCAATAGTTTGTAGTAAGTATAATTTTCTATTAAGAATAAAGTGTAAACAAAACTATCAAAATGAAAAAAAAGTCAAATTATTTAATCTTTATAAAATGTGAATTGGTAGCAACAGATCACATCCAAAATCTATGAAAGAGATTTTGAGGTGGGGGAATAAGGCTTCAATAAGTCAAATGCTTCCTAAGAAATATAAGGTCAGTAACCACGTGTGTCTTGTCAGACCACCATGGATTAAAGTTAGAATTCAACAACAATGCTACCCTCAAGAAACCAACAAACTCATGGAAGTTGAAGAGTCAACTACTAAATCACCCCTGGGTCAAGGAAGAAATAAAGAAAGAAATTAAAGTCTTCCTTGAATTTAATGAAAATAAAGACACAACATACTCAAACCTATGAGACACTATGAAAGCAGTGCTAAGAGGAAAGTTCATAGCACTAAGTGCCCAATTAAAGAAAACGGAGAAAGCACACATTAGAGACTTAACCGCACACTTGAAAGCTCTAGAAAAAAAAAGAAGCTGATTCACCCAGGAGGAGTAGATGACTGGAAATAATCAAACTGAGGACTGAAATCAACAAAATAGAAAAACAGAAAACAATCCAAAGAATCAATGAAACAAAAAGCTGGTTCTTGGAGAAAATCAACAAGGTTGACAAACCCCTCTCCAAACTGATCAAACAGCAGAGAAAGAACATGCAAATTAATAAGATCAGAAATGAAAAGGGGGACATAACCGCAGACAGAGGAAATTCAGAGAATCATTAGATCTTACTACAAAAGCCTGTATGCCACAAAATTGGAAAATGTAAAGGAAATGGACATTTTTTAAGATAAGTACCATATACCAAAGTTGAACCAAGACCAGGTGAACAATCTAAATAGATCTGTCAGTCGTGAAGAATTAGAAGCTGTTATCAAAAATCTCCCTACCAAAAAAAGCCCAGGACCAGAACGTTTCAATGCAGAATTCTACCAGAACTTCCAGGAAGAGCAAATACCTATACTTCCTAATGTATTTCACAATATAGAAACAGAAGAGTCATTGACAAACGCTTTTTATGAATCTACAGTTACCCTGATACCAAAACCACATAAAGACACAACCAAGAAAGAGAATTACAGGCCAATCTCACTCATGAACATTGACACAAAAATTCTCAATAAAATACTGGCAAACTTAATCCAAGAACACATTAGAAAAATTATCCATTATGATAAAGTGGGCTTCATCCCAGAGAGGCAGGGTTGGTTCAACATATGCAAATCTATCAATGGAATTCATCACATAAATAAACTGAAAGAAAAAAAAAACATATGATAATTTCATTGGATGCTGAAAAAGCATTTGACAAAATTCAACACCCCTTTATGATAAAGGTGTTGGAGAGATTGGGGATACGAGGATCATACCTAAATATAATAAAAGCAATATATAGCAAGCCGACAACTAACATCAAATTGAATGGAGAGAAACTCAAAGCCATTCCACTAAACTCAGGAACATGACAAGGCTGTCCACTCTCTCCATACCTCTTCAATATAATGCTTGAAGTTCTAGCAATAGCAATAAGACAACATAAGGGGATCAAAGGGATTCGAATTGGAAAGGAAGAAGTTAAACTTTCATTATTTGCAGATGATATGGTAGTGGATATAAGCGACCCCAAAAACTCTACCAAAAAACTCCTACAGCTGGTAAACACCTTTAGTAATGTGGCAGGATACAAGATCAACTCCAAAAAATCGGTTGCCCTATTATACACAAAGGATAAAGAAGCAGAGAGGAAAATCAGAGAAACATCACCTTTCACGATAGCCACAAATAGCATAAAATATCTTGGGGTAAGTCTAACCAAGGAAGAAAAAGACCTTTTTGACAAGAAATTTGAGTCTTTAAAGAAAGAAATTGAGGAGGATATCCAAATATGGCAAGACCTCCCCTGCTCTTGAATTTGGAGAATCAACATAGTAAAAATGGCAATTCTACCAAAAGCAATCTATAGATTCAATGCAATCCCCATCAAAATCCCATCAAACTTCTTCACAGACCTTGAGAGAACAATAATCAAGTTTATATGGAAAAACAAAACACGCAGGATAGCCAAAACAATCTTATACAATAAAGGAATTTCTGGAGGCATTACCATCCTTGACTTCAAACTCTATTACAGAGCTACAGTATTGAAAACAGCTTGGTATTGGCATAAGAACAGAGAAGTCGACCTATGGAATTGAATAGAAGACCCGGATATTAACCCACAAACCTATGAACACCTGATTTTAGACAAGGGAGCTAAAGGTAAACAATGGAAGACGGAAAGCATCTTTAACAAATGGTGCTGGCTTAACTGGATGTCAACCTGTAGAAGAATGAAAGTAGATCCATATCCATCACTATGCACAAAACTCAAGTCCAAATGGATTAAAGACATCAACATTAATCCGACCACTTTGAACCAGATAGAAGAGAAAGTGGGAAGTAATCTGCAAGATATAGGCACAGGAGACCACTTCCTAAGTAGAACCCCAGTAGCATAGACAATAAGAGAATCAACGAATAAATGGGACCTACTGAATCTGAGAAGCTTCTGCAAAGCAAAGGACACTGTCAATAAGTCAAAAAGGTTACCTTCGGACTGGGAGAAGATCTTCACCAACCCCTCATCAGACAAAGGTCTGATCTCCAAAATATACAAAGAACTCAAGAAACTAGACACTAAAACTCTAATTAACCCAATTTAAAAATGGGGTACTGAACTGAACAGAGAATTCACAACAGATGAACTTTGAATGGTCAAAAGGAACTTAAGGTCATGCTCAACCTTCTTAGTGATCAGGGAAATGAAAATCAAAACCACTTTGAGATACCATCCTACACCTGTCAGAATAGCCAAACTCAAAAACACCAATGATAGCTTATGCTGGAGAGGATGTGGAGTGAAGGGAACACTCATTCATTGTTGGTGGGAATGCAAACTTATGCAACCACTTTGGACATCAGTGTGGCAGTTTCTCTGGAAACTGGGAGTCAAACTCCCTCAGGACCCAGCAATTCCACTCTTGGGAATATACCCAAAAGATGCCCTATCATACTACAAAAGCATTTGTTCAACCATGTTCATAGCAGCACTATTTGCAATAGCCAGAACATGGAAACAACTTAGGTGCCCCTCAATAGAAGAATGGTTAAAAAAAGGTGTGGAACATATACACATTAGAGTTTTACTCAGCGGCAAAAAACAATGACATCTTGAATTTTGCATGCAAATGGATGGAAATAGAAAATGCTTTACTGAGTGAGGTAAGCCAGACCCAAAAAGAGGAATATGGTATGTACTCACTTATAAGTGGATTCTAGCCTTAATTAAAGGTCTTTGAGCCTATAATTCGAGATCCTAGAGAAGCTAAATAAGAAGGTGAACCTGAAGAAAATCACATACTTATCCTCCTGGATATTGGAAGTAGACAAGATTGCCAGGCAAACTTAGGTGTTCGGGGGTTGGGGGTTGGAAGGAATAGGAGATGTTTAGAGAGAAGGGAGAGGGGGAGGATTCCGGATGGCTTGGGTGAATGGGATGTGGGGGAGGGAGGAAGGATGGATATGGGAGCAGGGAAGTATATATCTCAACTAAGGGAGCCATTTTATGGTTTGCAAGAGACTTGATTCAGGAGGGGTCCCTCGCTCAAGGAGAGGTCCCCAGATTGTTCCCTGGGCAGCAGAGAAGAGGGTGTCCGAACTGGCCTTGGCCCATAACCATACTGATGAATATTTTGCATATCACCACAGAACCTTTATCTGGCGATGAATGGAGATAGAGACAGAGACCCATATTGGAGCACTGGACTGAGCACCCAAGGTCCAAATGAGGAGCAGAAGGAGGGAGAACATGAAAAATGAAATCAGGACCGTGAGAGGTGCGTTCACCCTCTGATACACGGGGACTGATCGAATGAGAGTTCACCAAGGCCAGCTATACTGGGACTGAATGAGCATGTGTTCAAACCGGAGTCTCTGAATGTGACTGACATGGGGGCTGACTGAGTAGCCATTGACAATGGCACTGGGTCTTGTTTTGTCTGCATGTACTGGCCTTTTGGGATCCTAGTCTGTTTGGATGCTCACCTTCCTAGACCTGGAGAGAGAGGGGAGGAACTTGAACTTCCCACAGGACAGGAAACACTGACTGCTCTTAGAATTGGAGAGGGAAGAGGAGAGGGAGTGGGGGGGGCAGGAGAGGGAGTGGTGGGAATGGGAGAGTATGCGGAGGAGGGGAGGAAGTGGAAATTTTTATAAACAAATAAATAAATAAATTTTAAAAAATGAAAAATGCACAGACCAAAAAAAAAAAGAAATATAAGGTCTTGTGTACATGCCTCAGCACCCACAGAGTAAGCCATATACACACTAGTGTTAATCCCAGATTTAAATAGGCAGAAAAAGGAGGATCTCTAGAAATTGAAGTCCATCCTGTCCAGCCTAGTTAAGTGTTTCTAGGACAAATGAGAGACCCTGCCTCAAAATAATAATGTGGGTTGTTCCTGAGATATGGCATTTGAGATTGATTGCTGGTGTGCACTTGAACACACATATAAAACTGCACAAACACCAGATTTTACCAAAATAATCTTTAAGCTGATAAAAAAATAAAACAATTATTTTTAGGACACAAAACCAGTGAAAATAAGATGTCATAAAATAAAATTAAATGTCATAAAATAAGATGGTGTGATGAAAAACAGATAAAAGGAAAGATGCACTTTTGTTTGTCAGGAGACAACCTTAAGAGTTTGGGTAAAAATAGACTCAGTAAGTAAGTTGACAATATTTAAGAATCAAACTTTTTCAGAGAAAATTATTTCACCTGTTTCAAAACCAAAAGTTTTGAAAACACAATGTAAATTCCTTGTTGGTCATAAAGGCACATATCTCTACTAGTACTCAGGCTATGATGAGAGAATCACCGTGATATTGAGGGTAGCATGGGATACAAATTTGACCTTATCATCCCCCCAAAGGATGCATCCAGAACAAAAAGAAATGCCTTTAATATAATGAATGACAGAAACTTTAAATAATTCAAGTGAATAATGTGTGAGGAGTAAATGATTATTGAAAAACAAGACTTGGAAGGAATGATACAAAGCATAAAGGGTAAGTACAAATCTGTTAAAAGAAAATAAGAACAAAAAGAGGAATAACAAACAGTTGTCATAGCTACCATAATTTGAAAAAAATTAAAAAAAATGAATGATTGCCTTCGGAAAAAAGGCAATCATTAATTGGAGATGAATAACACAGAAGTCTAAAACTAAAATGTTCAATGTAAAAGAAGCATGAAGTCATGGTAAACTCCAAAGAGTAAAATTTATGCCAACATTTATTTAAATTTTAATAGAAATTGGAAAGTTTATAATGAGAGATTTCAAAACGTTTCTTTCACTGATTAAAGCAAAATTGAAACAATGTTGTTTCAAACAATAAAATGAATTAGACTATTTAGCACATATTATAAAATTAAACATAAAAATATGTGTGCCTGGGATTATACATCAGAAGTAGTTATTGCTTGCCATTTGTGAGGCTCCATGTTTAATTCTCAGCAGCACAAAATAAATAAAATTATCAGAGATGTTATAGAGTCTAGAGGAAAATCTTCTGTTTCCATTTTCCTAGGCCAATATGATCTCCAACTGTATTTGAAATATTTGTTTTTAGGCCTTTAGACAAGTGTAGCTCTCACTCCACATCAAGGAAGCTCCTCTTGTTCAGCACTCAAAGTCCACTCCAAAAACTAACTACTGCAAAAATGAAAGTAGAACAAGTGACCATGAGTGTCCATTCATCTAAGGTACAGGAAAATTTTTGGAATAGAGTACAGAATAAGAGTCAGATGATGAAGTTGCCTGCTTCTAGGTAGTATCTGCTGCACATGACACAGAAGCTGCACCCATGAAATCTCAACAATATGATTGCCTAAGCAAGACCTGCACCAGTTGACACACCCATATGAAAAGGGAAATTTCATAAGATCTCACCCACGGAAAGAGATAAAGGCAATCAATGGATTCTAAAAGATTTAGAAACATTTCTACACATAGGAGGTCCCTGATATTCAAACCCAGTTATCAGTTCTAAACACATGTATCTATGAGTAACACCAGATATACTCAGTAGGACACATGTGTGTGTTTGTATGTGTGTGCATGTGTATAATAAATACTAAAACAAGAAGTCTGTGAATTTGATAGGGAAGGGGAGAAAATACGTGAGAAATTGGAGGGAGAGAAAGGTGACCATATAAATACTATCACTGTAAGAAATTCTTACAAACAGGAAAAATAAACTGAAAAAATATTTTGGTGCAAATGAGATAGCTGAATGAGTACATGTGCTTCTGTTAAGACTGATGGCTGTAGGAGCCCCACGGTGAGGACATTCCATCTTGACTTAACGTCAGAGAGTTCAAGCTTGTTCTCGCTCCTTAAGGCCAAATAGCACAATGTTTCGCCAAAGGCATGGTAACTTAATGTTTTGAGAATTTAGAAGGTGATTATGCTTGCTGGTTCTTTGTGTCATGGTAAGAAGTCTTTTACCCTTCTGTTTTTGCTTTGGGTATAAAAGCGATATGATAAATAAATTTGGGACACTGCAGTATTTACTGAGAGCCCTCCAGACTCTATCTTCTCTCTTTTGTCTCCTGTTTCTTAATACTCACTCACCTCTTCTGGTACTGTTCAATAGGTTGGCTGATCCTGGTAGAAGACCCGAGTCAATCTCCAGGATTTACATAGTGATAACAGAGAAATAGCTTTCTAAGCTGTCTTCTGACCTCCTTGTCTGCACCATGGGAAATATCATTCCCATAAATAAATAAATAAGTAAATAGAACAAACAACTTTTAAAAGATCTAGAAATAAGCTCAGTTATTATGAACATTCCTTGTATTTGTGGAGAACCTGAGTTAGATCCCCTGAGTTAGATCCTCATGCTCACATTATGGCTGCCAACCACGTGCAAATACAGTTCCAGGCATTTGAACCCTTCCTTTCACTTCCATGGTCACTTCAGACAGGAACTACAATTATATACATTCAGGCAACACCCGCATATACAGTAAAAACAAAGAAGTCTTCGATTTCTTTCAAAAAATTTTCAAAAGATTTTCTACACGTAGAGCATTTTAAATTGAGACTATGTGAAACATATATCAATTATATATATATATATGATTAATTGGTGTGTATCACGTATATGTGATATGTGTGTGTGTGTGTGTGTGATACGTATATATAACCTAATAACTGTGCCAGCACAGCCTGGATGCCAATTCCGAGCAAAGGACATCAGGATTAATGAAACACACATTCTGAATGTTGTAGAATCAGAAGCCCTTTACTGTACATCACCAAAGGGGTTTTATACCTAACTCAGACAGGTGGGTGAACAGGATGGAGACCTCACCGTGGGGTCATCGGGTTATGGCCAAGGCAATGTGTATTCAGTAAGCAGGGTTGGTAAACAACTCTGAGAGCATGGAACTTGCAAGTTTCTCAGAAACGCAGAATAACAAGGTCAAGAAAGGTCACCAACACGAGAGGTGAGTAGGAAAGCCAGAACTCTGTTAGGTTTCAACACCTGCTATACATCCACACCAGATACTTCATCTGTTTTATGATTACCATTAAATAAAATATTTATACACAAATATGAAATAAAATAATGTATTATCAAATTTCTAAATGTTGCTTAATATTTTGTATAAGTTTTCTGTTGGAGTAACTTAATTCTTATTTCATTTATAAATTTTCACATAACCTGAATATGAGTTGTTTGCCTTGTAAATACACTGCAAATCTCTTTTCTCCTTTCATTGCATTTTCATGTTGATATTTTAACACACTTTTCATTTGAATATAGTATTATCGCATTTTTCTTTTATTGGTAGTTCCTTATATGTGCTATTCAAATGATATTTGTTCATCCAATTCTTACATATATTTCCTGATTTTTTTCTATGAAAAATATATTACTTTAAAGCTTAAATTTTCACTTTATCTATCAACTATCAATCTCAATCTACTATGACAAATCAAAGCAAGTTTTGCACACCCATGACTTTCAATAATTTTTGTTAAAAAACAAACAATTAAATATACAAACAAAAACCCAAAACAAATAATAACAAAAAAGATCAACCTTTGTGTGCTCAACTGCTGTATCCCCTTGTCACTGAACATGGACCTGATACTGTTTGTTTGTAGCCTCTTTTTTGGGGGGGGGGATTATTTGACCATTTTTTTTGAAAGCAATTTTATTAAATTATAAAAGTTTCCATTTCTGCCCTTCCTCCCAACACCCTCCCACTCCCCCCCCTCCTCCCTCTCCATCCCTAAGAGCAGTCAGGGCTTCCAGCCCCATGGGAAGTCCAAGTTCCTCCCCCCTCCCTCCAGGTCCAGGAAGGTGAGTATCCAAACAGACTGGATCCCAAAACTCCAGTATATGCAGAGGAAACAAGTCCCAGTGTCATTGTCAATGGCTTTTCAGAGAGGCTCCGGGCCAGCCACATTCAGAGAATCCGGCAACATTCAGAAAATCTGGTTGGATCACATGCTCGTTCTGTCCCAGTCCAACTGGCCTTGGCGAACTCTCATCAGACCAGTCCCCTTGTATCAGTGGGTGATCGCACCTCTCACGGTCCTGAGTTTTTTCTTCATGTTCTTCCTCCTTCTGCTCCTCATCTGGACCATGGGGGGCTCAGTCCAGTGCTCCAATGTGGGTTTCTGTCTGTATCGCCATCCATTGTCGGATGAAGGATCTGGGACTCTTGTCTATTTCCAGTCTCCAGGAGGATAAGTACATGATTTTCTTCAGGTTCACCTTCTTATTTAGCTTCTCTAGGATCACGAATTATAGGCTCAAAGATCTTTAATTATGGCCAGAATCCACTTATGAGTAAATACATACCATATTCCTCTTTTTGGGTCTGGCTTACCTCACTCAGTAAAGCGTTTTCTATGTCCATCCATTTGCATGCAAAATTCAAGATGTCATTGTTTTTTGCCGCTGAGTAAAACTCTAGTGTATATATGTTCCACACCTTCTTTAACCATTCTTCTATTGAGGGGCACCTAGGTTGTTTCCAGGTTCTGGCTATTACAAATAGTGCTGCTATGAACATAGTTGAACAAATGCTTTTGTGGTATGATAGGGCATCTCTTGGGTATATTACCAAGAGTGGAATTGCTGGGTCTTGAGAGAGATTGACTCCCAGTTTCCTGAGAAACCGCCACACTGATTGTCACAGTGGCTGCACGAGTTTGCATTCCCACCAACAATGGATGAGAGTTCCCCTCTATCCACATCCTCTCCAGCATAGGCTATCATTGGTGTTTTTGAATTTAGCTAATCTGACCGGTGTAAAATGGTATCTCATAGTTGTTTTGATTTGCATTTCCCTGATCGCTAAGGATGTTGAGCATGACCATAAGTGTCTTTTGGCCATTCGGAGTTCTTCTGTTGAGAATTCTCTGTTCAGATCAGCACCCCATTTTTTAAATGGGTTAATTGGAGTTTTATTGTCTAGTTTCTTGAGTTCTTTGTATATTTTGGAGATCAGGCCTTTATCTGATGAGGGGTTGGAGAAGATCTTCTCCCAGTCAGAAGGTAGCCTTTTTGTCTTACTGACGGTGTCCTTTGCTTTACAAAAGCTTCTCAGTTTAAGGAGGTCCCATTTATTCATTGATTCTCTTATTGTCTGTGCTACTGGGGTTCTACTTAGGAAGTGGCCTCCTGTGCCTATATCTTTTAGACTATTTCCCACTTTCTCTTCTATCTGGTTCAAAGTGGTCCAATAACTGTTGAGGTCTTTAATCCATTTGGACTTGAGTTTTGTGCATGGTGATAGATATGGATCTACTCTCATTCTTCTACAGGTTGACATCCAGTTATGCCAGTGCCATTTGTTAAGGATGCTTTCCTTCTTCTATTGCATACCTTTAGCCCCCTTGTCGAAAATCAAGTGTTCATAGGTTTGTGGGTTAATATCTGGGTCTTCTATTCGATTCCATAGGTCGACTTCTCTGTTCTTATGCCAATACCAAGCTATTTTCAATACTGTAGCTCTGTAATAGAGTTTGAAGTGAGGGATGGTTATACCTCCAGAAGTTCCTTTATTATATAAGATTGTTTTGGCTATCCTGCGTGTTTTGTTTTTCCATATAAACTTGATTATTGTTCTCTCAAGGTCTGTGAAGAAGTTTGATGGGATTTTGATGGGGATTGCATTGAATCTATAGATTGCTTTTGGTAGAATTGCCATTTTTACTATGTTGATCCTCCCAATCAAAGAGCAAGGGAGATCTTTCCATTTTCTGGTATCCTCCTCAATTTCTTTCTTCAAAGACTTAAAGTTCTTGTCAAATAGGTCTTTCACTTCCTTGATCAGAGTTATCCCAAGATATTTTATGCTATTTGTGGATATCGTGAAAGGTGAAGTTTCTCTGATTTCCCTCCCTGCTTCTTTATCCTTTGTGTATAGGAGGGCAACTGGTTTTTTGGAGTTGATCTTGTATCCTGCCACATTACTAAAGGTGTTTACCAGCTGTAGGAGTTTTTTGGTAGAGTTTTTGGGGTCGCTTATATCCACTACCATATCATCTGCAAATAATGAAAGTTTAACTTCTTCCTTTCCAATTCGAATCCCTTTGATCCCCTTATGTTGTCTTATTGCTATTGCTAGAACTTCAAGCATTATATTGAAGAGGTATGGAGAGAGTGGACAGCCTTGTCATGTTCCTGAGTTTAGTGGAATGGCTTTGAGTTTCTCTCCATTCAATTTGATGTTAGTTGTCGGCTTGCTATATATTGCTTTTATTATATTTAGGTATGATCCTCGTATCCCCAATCTCTCCAACACCTTTATCATAAAGGGGTGCTGAATTTTGTCAAATGCTTTTTCAGCATCCAATGAAATGATCATATTTTTTTTTCAATTTATTTATGTGAAGAATTCCATTGATAGATTTGCATATGTTGAACCAACCCTGCATCTCTGGGATGAAGCCCACTTGATCATAATGGATAATTTTTCTAATGTGTTCTTTGATTGGGTTTGCCAGTATTTTATTGAGAATTTTTGTGTCAATGTTCATGAGTGAGATTGGCCTGTAATTCTCTTTCTTGGTTGTGTCTTTATGTGGTTTTGGTATCAGAGTTACTGTAGCTTCATAAAAAGTGTTTGGCAATGACTCTTCTGTTTCTACATTGTGAAATACCTTAAGGAGTGTAGGCATCAGCTCTTCTTGGAAGTTCTGGTAGAATTCTGCATTGAAACCATCTGGCCCTGGGCGTTTTTTTGGTCGGGAGGTTTTTGATAACAGCTTCTAATTCTTCGCGACTAACAGGTCTATTAAGATTGTTCACCTGGTCTTGATTTAACGTTGGTAAATGGTATTTATCTAAAAACCAATCCATTTCTTGTACATTTTCCAACTTTGTGGCATATAAACTTTCGTAGTAAGATCTAATGATTCTCTGAATTTCCTCTGCGTCTGTTGTTATGTCCCCCTTTTCATTTCTGATCTTATTAATTTGAGTGTTCTCTCTCTGCCTTTTGATTAGTTTGGCTAGGGGTTTGTCAATCTTGTTGATTTTCTCCAAGAACCAGCTTTTTGTTTCATTGATTCTTTGGATTGTTTTCTGTGTTTCTATTTTGTTGATTTCAGCCCACAGTTTGATTATTTCCAGTCTTCTACTCCTCCTGGGAGAGTCTGCTTCTCTTTTTTCCAGAGTTTTCAGGTGTGCTGTTAAGACTCCAATATATGGTTTCTCTGTTTTCTTTAAATGGGCACTTAGTGCTATGAACTTTCCTCTTAGAACTGCTTTCATTGTGCCCCATAGGTTTGAGTATGTTGTGTCTTTATTTTCATTAAATTCAAGGAAGACTTTAATTTCTTTCTTTATTTCTTCCTTGACCCAGGGATGATTCAGTAGTTGACTGTTCAACTTCCACGCATTTGTAGGCTTTCTGGTGTTCGAATTGTTATTGAATTCTAACTTTATACTGTGGTGATCCGACAAGACACAGGCGTTTACTAAAACTTTTTTGTATCTGTGGAAGTTTGCTTTGTTATCGAGTATGTGGTCAATTTTTGAGAAGGTTCCATGAGCTGCAGAGAAGAAGGTATATTCTTTCCTATTTGGGTGGAATGTTCTATAGATATCTGTTAAGTCCATTTTATTCATTACCTCTAGTAATTCTCTTATTTCTCTGTTGAGTTTATGTTTAATTGACTTCTCCTTTGGTGAGAGAGGTGTGTTGAATTCTCCTACTATTAGTGTGTGTGGTTTGATGACTGCCTTGAGTTCTAAAAGTTTTTCTTTTACATAAGTGGGTGCTTTTATATTAGGGGCATAGATATTCAGGATTGAGACTTCCTCCTGACTAATTGTTCCTGTTATGAATATAAAATGTCCATCTCCATCTCTTCTGATTGATTTTAGTTTGAAGTCAATTTTGTTAGATATTAGAATGGCCACACCAGCTTGTTTCTTAGGTCCGTTTGCTTGGAAAACCTTTTCCCAACCCTTTACTCTGAGTAGATGTCTATCTTTGTCTTTGAGGTGTGTTTGTTGTAAACAGTAGAATGTTGGATCCTGTTTTCGTATCCAATCTCTTAGTCTGTCCCTTTTTATAGGTGAGTTGAGTCCATTAATATTAAGTGATATTAATGACCAGTGGTTGTTGATTCCGGTTATTACTTTGTGTGTTTGTGTGTGTGTGTGTAGTAGAGTTTGTGTGTTTCTCTTCTTTGAGTTGTGGTTGTGAAGGGTCGCTAGATGTCTGGGATTTTGTTGGTAGTGATGGCAATGTTGGATTCCTTGGGTTGCGATTTTCCTTCTATTACTTTCTGTAAGGTTGGATTTGTGGCAACGAATTGTTTAAAATTATTTTTATCCTGGAATATTTTCTTTTCTCTGTTGATAGTGAACGATAGCTTGACTGGGTATAGTAGTCTGGGCTTGCATCCATGGTCTCTTAGTTTCTGCAGTACCTCTATCCAGGATCTTCTGGCTTTCATGGTTTCCATAGAGAAGTCCGGTGTAAGCCTGATAGGTTTACCATTATAAGTTACTTGACCTTTTTCCTTTGCAGCTCTTAATACTCTTCCTTTAATCTGTATGTTTTGTGTTTTGATTATTATATGGCGAGGGGATGTTTTTTTTCTGATCCAGTCTATTAGGTGTTCTGTATGCTTCTTGAACCTTCATAGGAATATCGTTCTTTAGACTGGGAAAGTTTTTTTCTATAATTTTGTTGAGTATATTTTCTGGGCCTTTGATCTGCCATTCTTCTCCTTCTTCAATCCCTATTAATCTTAGATTTGGTTTTTTTATTGTGTCCCACAATTCCTGAATGTTTTGTGATGAGAATTTGTTGGATTTGCTGTTTTCTTTGGTCAGAGCGTTTAATTTCTCTATGGTGTCCTCAGAGTCTGAGATTCTTTCTTCTATCTCTTGTATTCTGTTGGTTATGCTTGTTTCTGAAGTCTCTGTTCGTTTACCCAGATTTTCCATAGCCAGCCGGCCCTCGGTTTGTGATTTCTTCATTGACTCCATTTCAGTTTTCAAATCTTGAACTGTTTCCATTACCTGTTTGATTGTTTTTTCTTGGTTTCCCAGAATTTCATTTACGAATTTACTCATTTCTTCAAACTTTTTGGTATATTTCTCTTCCATTTCTTTACTCATTTCCTCAATCTTTTTGTTATACTTATCTTCCATTTCTTTATGGCAAGTTTTCACCTCCTGTTTAAGTTCCTCTATTATTTTCATATAGATCCGCTTAGAGTTGATTTCTTCTATTTCTTCTGGAGTAGGGTGTTCAATTCTTCTCATTTCGTGCTCCCTGGATTCTGGAGATGTCATGTTGCCTTTCAGGTTGTTGGAGGAATTCTTGCATTGGCACCTGCCCATCTCCACCTCTCTGGATAGAACTCCTCAGCACTCTCTGGATAGAACTCCTCAGCACTCTCTGGATAGAGCTCCTCAGCACTGCAGCTGTGATAGCTGGCCTTCCCAGTGCCCAGGAGACAAGAGTGCAGTGGCAGTGGGGGCAGGGAGGGGTCCGGTGAAACAAGGAAGATCCTGCCACAGAAGCTGAGGGGGGAGGGGCTCTGCTCTCTTCCCGGGCTGGCCACCCAGGCTAGCTCCCACTCACCTCTCCGGGTAGAACTCCTTGGCCTGTAGCCTCTTTTTTGTCTTGTTGTTCTCTTTATCTTGCCTTACCAAGTACAACATGTTTTAATTAGTATACACGGAAGCAATCATAACATCTAAACTGTGATTTCTATTGCTTTCTTTGTCTAGCTGTCTTAGGGGGTACTTCTTTCTATGTCTTTCCACACCTTTTAGAACCAAATAGTTAGCTGAATAAAGAAAACAGACATGAATTTAAATATTTTATTGTTTGTTTTGATTTATACATTTCTCTCTTCTGCCCTCGCTTTCTCTCCCTGCCCCTTCAATCCTCTCCCATTGTTCCTATGCTTGCAATTTACTCAGAAGATGTTATCTTTTCCTGCTTCCCACATAGATTAGATACATGTATGTCTCTCTTTGGGTCCTCATTGTTGTCTAGGTTATCTGGGATTGTGAATTGTAGGCTGATTTTCTTTGTTTTATGTCTAAAAGCCATTTATGAGTGGGTATATAGGGTATTTATCTTTCTAGCTCCGGGTTACCTCACTGAGTATTATGTTTTTCAAATCCATCCATGTGCCTCCAAATTTCAAGATGTCATTATTTTTTTTTCTGCTGTGTAGTACTTCATTGTGTAAATGTACCACATTTTCCTTATCCATTATTTATTTGAGAGGCATTAGGTTGTTTCCAGGTTCTGTCTCTGAACATAGTTAAGCATATGAACATATGTTGCTTTGAACATAGTTGAGCACATGTCCCTTTGTATGACTAAGTATCCTTTAGATATAAACCCAAAAGTGGTATTGCTGAGTTTTGAGGAAGGTTGTTTCCTAATTTTCTAAGAAATTGCCTTACTGATGTACCAGTTTGTACTCCCTCCAACAGTCCAGGAGTGTTTCCTTTACCCCACATCCTCTTCAGCATAAGTTGTAATCAGTGTTTTTTATCTTGGCCATTCTTACAGGTGTAAGATGGAATCTCAGAGTTGCTTTGATTTGCATTTGATAGCTAAGGATGTTGCACATTTCCTTAAGTGTCTTTCAAGCATTTTAGAGTCCTCTGTTTAGAGTTCTCTGTTTAGGTCTATACCCATGTTTTTATTGAATTGTTTGTTATTTTGATGATCAATTTTTTGAGTTCTTTGTATATTTTGGAGTTCAGTCTTCTGTCTGATATGGGATTTCTGAAGGCCTTTGCACATTCTTTAGGCTGCCATGTTGTCTTGTTCAAGTCCAAACAGATCAAAGACCTCAACATAAAGCCAACCACACTGAACCTCATAGAAGAAAAAGTTGGAAATGTACTTGAACACACTGATACAGAAACCACTTCCTGAATACAACACCAGTAGCATAGACACTGAGAGAAACAATTAATAAATGGGATCTCCTTAAATTTAAAAGTTTCTGTAAAGCAAAGGACATTGTCAACAAGACAAAACACATTAAATTTTCATTATACTGAAACTATGAAAGAATTTTGACACAAATGTCATGGTTGCCAGATTGCAACTTTCTCTTCCTGAACATGCATGTTTTTCCCTCACCTTTCTTATACATTTATTTAGATCTACTTAATAATCAGAACATTAACACAATTTAGAGAATAGTGTGCACCTCATTCTATTAAATATGAAAAAATTAATTTAAAATGTTACACTCTGCAAATAAAATTCAACATCTATTTTAATACTAATAGAAAAATTATACTTTTTCTATTATGATACAAAAATTTTAATCTCATCAAAATAAAATAAACACAGTTTCAGAATGTTTACATCACAATACATTTTATTTTACAGAATAGTTGAAACAATTTATCATTGTTTCATGTGTGAAATTCATCTCAAAATGAATTAATGAGAGAGAATGACAGCTACCGACTTGATGAATGTATAACACGTGAAAAGCAAACAATGATAAAAGAAAAGGCAAGTCATAATTATGTATGAAACTGACAATTTACTTTGGTTGAAGCTTGGATACTAATAAGTTTTTGATTCTAATTAAACATAGGATAGTGATCTTGGAAGATTAGATGGATGATGAAGCCTAAAATTAACTAATATCAATAAAAATGAAGTTTGAGGGAGAGATATTTTCTATTAAATTTATTCCTTGTTATAATTGTCTGGAACATTGTGTGAAGAAGGTCATCTCTTCATTCTGGGTAATATTTCTTTGATTTTATTATGATTTTGTTGGTATTGTTGATGCTGTTGATACTACAACTTAGCTACTTCACTAGTTTTCAAGAGCTATTTAAGACTCACTGATTATTCCTTTCTGTATTATTCCACACTTTCTTATGTCTGTAGAACCAATTTTCTTATCCTCTTGAGGTATCTGTGGACGTTTTCCTGAATTGGTTACTATGTGTCTTCACTTTTGGATTGGCCTTTTCTCACAGTTTTACTGTTTTAGTTTCCCCATTCAAATTATACCTTGTCTTCAAATGTCTGCTTATTTTCAGATCCATCATGATATGTAAGAATGGAACATCAAAGAATGACTGTCCCTCCTGGTTTGTGAAATTCTTTGTTAATACATTAACTTTATTATAAAAGAATGAAGGACATATTTTAATCATCTATGGAACTACCAAATACTTGTATTTAAAATATATATTCTCTGATCAAATTAACTTTATGTGATTTCTCTAAACAAAATCTCTCCAAATATATGCATATAACATTTCTGACAGGGAGAGAGACAGAAAGAAAAAGAGAGACAGACAGTGACAGAGACAGATAAAACAGACAGATATAGAGACAGACATATAGAGACAGAGACAGACAAAGACAGAAAGAAAGAGACAGAGAACAAAGGGACCTGTGTCTAGCAAATCATCTAATCTAGTCTTTAACTTCATCCTATGTTTATTTGTTATATTGTTTATATTCCATTTTATTTGTACTTGATAGCCCCAAATCTTGAGATTTATTAGAAAAAGAAAAGATAAATTCACTAATTTTTCTGATCGTTTTTAAAATGTGTGTGTAGATGGAGGAGGTTACTTAAAGAGATATGAGGGTAGATACCTGCAGAGACCAGAAAATAGCATTGAATTCTCAAAATCCAGAGTTGTAAGAAGTTGTGAGTTTCCCTGTTTGGGTGGTGATGGCTCAACTTAGGTCCTCTGGAAGATCATCAGGCACTCTTAACCACTTAGTCATCTCTCCAGCCAAACCTTTTCCTGCTTATCAGTTGTCAAATTAGCACAAATCGTATATTAGAGGCAACTCTTATCAAGTAAATAATTACTCTTTCTTCCTCTGTCTTCTTTTCAGTTTTCCCTTTAATTTATTGATTTTTAGCATCCACACATTTGTTATTAATTATTTGTGTATCTGAAGATCTATTAAGTTTAAACATTTAGATGCAATCTTGTGAGAGTAAGAATGTCATTAATTATTCCTAATGCATATTCATTCATTAAAAAGATGACAGTTAATTTTGAAAGCTATTTTATTTCTAATGAAAATCACAGCTTCTTATGATTCTTCTTTCTTTTCTTAATTCTGAGATTTTCATTTATTTGTTTTTTTGTTTTGGTTTATTTGTTTGTTTTCCTACTTTTGTTTTTATTTGTTTCCTTGCTTGTTTTTGCCTTCAAAAGACAAAGAGAAAAAAATGCATGGAGTTGGGTGGTTGGGGAACTGGGAAAGATCTAAGAGGAGTTTGGGGATGAGAATCAAGATCAGAATATATTTTATGAAAATGCTTTTCACTAAAAATAGAAAAACAAAAACAATTTATATGGTAATATTCCTTTCTATATGTTATGACTATGTATTATTATTGCTTGTTACTAAAGAAGCTATTTTCGCCAGTGGCTTAGTAGAGTTCAGCAAGGTGGGAAATCTGAACAGAGATACAGAGAGATAGTAGGCATAGTTAAAGAGATGTCGTGCAGTTGCCAAAGGAGAAAGATGCCAGCCACCAGCTGCCAATCCAAAACTTACCAGTAGGCACAAACTCATGGTGATTCACAGGTTAATTGAAATGAGTTAATTTAAGTTGTAAAAGTTATCTAGAAATATGCATAAGCTATTGGCCAAACAGTGTTGCAATTAATATAGTTTCTATGAGATTATTCATGTCTGGATAGCCTGAAAATGACCAAGCAGTCTCCACCTAAAAATTTATGCTTTAAAACATAAAATAATTGAATCTTTTCTGCCTATCACAGAGAGCTTTTATAGTTATCATTATGTATAAAGACAAGAGATATACTAGGCAGTGTATGCTCATTGATCATGCACATTATTGTTTTTGGAATATCTGCCTAAAATGGATTGCTTAGAGCATGAAAAAGGTTAAAAACAATTTTTGATTACTCACATGAAGACTGTTTACTGGGAAAAATAGCTAACCCTACATACTGGGTGGATATAATTTTGATTTCCTTAGTGTTTTAAGATGATTTATTCAAATTTGTTAGGAGAGAAAAATAATTTTACATTAGGATAAATAAACTAAAGAAATTTGGGGGGTGGGAGATAAAGTTCAGTTATTAGAAGCACTGGTTGCTCTTCCAGAGGACCCAGTTCAATTCCCAGCCCCTACACAATCCCTCACAACCATCTGAAATTCCAGTACTAGAGGTTCCAAAACCCTTTGTCCTAGCACTCGGGAGGCAGAGGCACAAGGATATCTGTGATTTTGAGGCCAGTCTAGTCTACAACTGCTAATTCCAGGACAGGCTCCAAAGCTTCAGAGAAACCCTGTCTAGAAAAATCAAATAAAGTGATTATTTAAGTTTCCTCTGATTGTTAAGATTATCTAGATATCAACTTCTCTCTCAAGAGATGTGAAACAGGAAAAGTGTGGCATAGTAGGGTTGTCAAGGAAGGAGTCCTCTGCAAATTTTATTTAGTTCTTTGTCCACTGATGAAACACCAAGTGTCATGTGCTAAATACCAAGTTAGCATTGTTCTGACTTCAAACAGTTTCACCCCAAATGTCATCCTATGATAAATTTGAGCAAAAGTTGGTGATTATCTTATATATAAGCAAAAACATTAACTGCTAATATTTTTTGATTTGAGAATTAAATTTCTATTTGCACATAAAAATCAATTATATGAAAATAAAACAATATAAAAAATATGTGAAAATAAAACAAAAACAATGGCAAATCTAAACTTTGGTATAAAATGTCCTTATGAGTTATGTTGACAGGATGCTTAGTAAAAAAAATCACAAGCTTTTAAAGTTAAATGTTACCTAGTTTATCAAATTGATTTTTAAATATATTTTATTATTTTAACACCATTATTTGTATTTCTAATTTATTTTTGATGAGTGTTTTTCTTTCCGATTATCTTGAAAAAAATTAGCAAAAGTTGTTAATTCTGTCACATAAAGACAGAGTGAAGGTATAAGTGATGGCTATTCCTAAGTATCAATAGGACTGAACTGAGTAAAAATAATACAAATAATAATGAAGAGGATGTTCTACAGATAACCATGAGGGTGTTTCCTAAGAAGACTAAGGATCAGTTCTGTCCATAAGTAGAAACACCCATTGCCCCCAAAATATGAGCCCAAAGCAATTAATCGGAAATAAGCCTGTTCATATGGATCTTTCTCTTCTCCTAGTCACGACAAAGTAAACTGTTCTACTTCATAACCCTCTTCATAATGGGCTGAGATGTCTAGAACAATGAGCCAAGTTAGGCAATGGTGGCTTATATCTTTAGTCCTAGCACTCAAAAGGCAGAGGCAGGAATATCTCTGTGATTTGAAGTTCAAACTGGTCTACAGGGTGAGTTTCAGGATAGTCAGGGATGTACTGTAAAACCCTCTCTCAAAAAAATTAAAAGAAAGAAAGAAAAAGAAAAAGAGAAAGGGAAAAAAGGCAAAGAAAAAAAAACATGAGTGGTGTAGGGGGTCTTCTGTATTTGTGTTGCTTTCTTTGGTTGAATAAAGAAACTGCCTTGGCTTTTTGATAGGGCAGCAGCTTAGGTAGGTGGGGAGACAGAACAAAATTCTGGGAAGAAGGGCAGAGTGGCAGACTCCATGAGTCTCCAGCCTGAGATGGACTTAGGTTAGAATTTTGCTGATAAGCCACAGTCATATGTTTCTACACAGATTATTAGAAACGGGTTAATTAAGATGTGAGCATTAGCCAATAAGAGACTATAGCTAATGGGCCAGGCAGTAATTTAATTAATACAATTTCTATGCGGTTATTTCAGGGGCTAAGCTAGCTGGGCAGCAGGATGCAACCCACTTCGTCTTCTACACATGAACCAAATCAAATAGTTTATTCCTTAAGTTACACCTGTTGGGTTTCTCAGCCCGACAACAAAAACAATGTTACTATGTTATTGCACAATGAAGAGCTTCGCTGGGTTTATATTCAGTTCCTTGGTGGTAAGTTATAAACTGTTGGAATTTTTGAAGTGGCAGAACTACCTTTATGGGTCTTAAAACCACATCTGGTAGCTTAGGGTTATGAGCAACCTCACAGTGCAGGCTACCCACCCAGAGGGAAAGAAACTGATTGGGCTTATTATATTCAGCCAAGCATCAAAGAAGTGATGAGCTGAGGATGGAGCTGAATTAAATAATGAATGGTTCATTGAATCGGAGGTACTTATTCAGTCAAATTCTTGCAAAAAGAACCTTTAATATACATCCTTTGTTGGTAATACTTAGCAAACTGACTCATACGTATGTGCCAGGAAGATAAACTGAGAATCACAAGAAGTTCAATCCAGAATCCAGCCTAGGCTTTTTCTTGAGTGTCTCATCTTTTGGCTGATTTGCAGACTTTTCATATTTTTGGCGTCATTGTAAAAATTAACTGAGGGTATAGTAGGAACTCAAAATTCATAGCTACTCTGTCAAAAATGGGCATGGCCCAGAGCTGTAAAATTGCAGTTGGTGCACAATTAAAACAAGGCTTGTCGAGGGCTGTATCAATAAACTGGGAAGTTTGAAGGTAGCTGTATGTCACTGAAAATAGAAATTCAACATCTGATTGAGACACCAGACACTCTCCTTTTTTTGTGTGTGTGGTAAATAGCTAAGATTGTTGTAAACTTCACTCCCACTGCTTAGCTTTAGAGGACCATCTGCTCGATACAGCTTTCTAATGAACCATTTTTATTGCCAGCAAATGGTACTTTGACCTTCACATTTTGGTGGCTTGATCCAACTGGGACAAGAAGGAATTAAGAAATAACAGATTCAAAAATCTAGAATTCAGTGGGACATATACTCGGATGAAGACACTCCAGAAACCCAGAAGCATATTTTCATTACATACACCTGAACAAAGAGGATGATTTGCTAATTTATTAACATAGAAAGTGGTCACTGTAGGGAAATAGTCTCAGGCTGTGCCATCATGGAAGATGAAACAATGATTGATGCTTTATGAACATACAGGTATCATCTGTACTCTGATAAGCGGAAGGTTTTTCTATCCACTGAGCCTGTCCTGAGAAAGACTGTGCTATTTCCATAGGTCTGAGTCACTGATGTTTTTGAAATGGACATGCTCATGTCATGAATATGTATTTTCTCAGGATTTCATTGATTCCACAGGAAGTTGTAATTTAAAAATTTTGTTTAGAGTACATGTGAAAATATGCATATGTGTTCACATACCCGTACACATATAACATTAATTCTGGGGACTGACTGGTAAGATAGTTTACTTTTAAAGTATTTAATGCATAAACATGAAAAATAAAGTTTGATCTTTAATGTTAAATGTAAAAAGAAAAATGTGATGCCATCTACTTGTAATCTCAGTACTTGGAGGCAAAAATACGCAAGGCCTGGATCTTTCTGGACTATCCTAATCAATGAATCCCAGGTATCATTGGCAGACCCTCTCTTGAAAGTAAAACTGTGAAAGTATCTATTTCTTAACTAAATTAACTAAACATTTAACCACCTTAATCAATAAAGTCTCTCTTCTCAGTGGATGGTGCTGAATATGTAATCATGGTTGCCCAGGATGAGGAGAATAAGTAAAGTATGAGAACTCAGGTCCTAAACAAGACTTTATGCCTTTTCCTTTAGTGAAAAAAATTAGGAGCCAGACAACAGGAAGCAGGGCTTCATGATCTTTGTCTGGGAAGAACATAGGCATTACAATCACATCTATAGTTTCCTATGAATTGACTCAGTTAGAGGGTTAGTCATTTCTTTCAGTTGTACAACCACACACATCTATAGTATTTCCTATGAATTGACACAGTGAGAGGGTTAGTCATTTCTTTCAGTCGTAAGGTTACCGGTGACACCACCAGATTCCAATCATTCCAATCTAATGGTAACAAGGACAACTAACCCTGGTACACTTAGTTGGTTGCAAAAGAAAATAAAAAGCCTTGCAACTGGTAGAGAGGAGAGACTATTGTTAGAGATGGGAGAAAGATAAGAGTGAAGAAGAGTAACAAGAAGGTATGATATACATGTATGAAGTTGTTGAACTAAATAATAAAATAATACAAATTTACAGAAAAGTAAGGTAGATGACTCTTAAGGAATGAAGCTTAAGATCTGACTGCAGCTGCCACAGGCACACACACTCAGTTTCACAAACATGAATATGTGTATACACAGAAAGAAAGAAAGAAAGAAAGAAAGAAAGAAAGAAAGAAAGAAGGAAGGAAAGAAGGAAAGGAAGAAAGAAAGAAAAAGAGAGAAAGAAAGAAAGAAAGAAAGAAAGAAAGAAAGAAAGAAAGAAAGAAAGAAAGAAAGAGAGAGAGAGGTGGGGGAAGAGAAAGATGGAGAGAGAGACTCATATGTGCCTGCTTCTTCAAATATTGTGTATTGCGAGGTGATAGATATGGATCTACTTTCATTTTTATACAGGTTGACATCAGTTATGCCAGCTCCATTTGTTAAAGATGCTTTCCTTCTTCCATTGTATACTTTTAGCTCCCTTGTCAAAGATCAGGTATTCATAGGTTTGTGGGTTAATATCCGGGTCTTCTATTCGATTCCATAGGTCAACTTCTGTATTCTTATGCCAATACCAAGCTGTTTTCAATACTGTAGCTCTGTAATAGAGTTTGAAGTCAGGGATGGTAATGCCTCCAGAAGTTCCTTTATTGTATAAGATTGTTTTGGCTATCCTGGGTTTTTTGTTTTTCCATATAAACTTGATTATTGTTTTCTCAAGGTCTGTGAAGAAGTTTGATGGAATTTTGATGGGAATTGCATTGAATCTATAGATTGCTTTAGGTAGAATTGCCATTTTTACTATGTTGACCCTCTCAATCCAAGAGCAAGGGAGATCCTTCCATTTTCTGGTATCCTCTTCAATTTCTTTCTTCAAAGACATAAAGTTCTTGTCAAATAGGTCTTTCACTTCCTTGATTAGCGTTACCCCAAGATATTTTATGCTATCTGTGGCTACCGTGAAAGGTGATGCTTCTCTGATTTCCCTCTCCGCTGTTTTATCCTTTGTGTATAGGAGGGCAACTGATTTTTTGGAGTTGATCTTGTATCTTGCCACATTACTAAAGGTGTTTATCAGCTGTAGGAGTTCTTTGGTAGAGTTTTTGGGGTCGCTTATGTACACTATCATATCCTCTGCAAATAACGAAAGTTTAACTTCTTCCTTTCCAATTCGAATTCCTTTGATCCCCTTATGTTGTCTTATTGCTATTGGCAGAACTTCAAGCACTATATTGAAGAGATATGGAGAGAGTGGACAGCCTTGTTGTGTTCCTGATTTTAGTGGAATGGCTTTGAGTTTCTCTCCATTCAATTTAATGTTAGCTGTCGGCTAAACCTACCTCAACCCAACAATTCTACACTTGGGAATATACCCAAGAGATGCCCTATCATACTACAAAAGCATTTGTTCAACTATGTTTGTAGCAGCACTATTTGTAATAGCCAGAACCTGGAAACAACCTAGGTGACCCTCAATAGAAGAATGGTTAAAGAAGGTGTGGAACATATACATATTAGAGTTTTATTCAGCGGTAAAAAAAAACAATGACATCTTGAATTTTGCATGCAAATGGATGGAAATAGAAAACGCTTTACTGAGTGAGGTTACCCAGACCCAAAAAGAGGAATATGGTAGGTACTCACTTATAAGTGGATTCTAGCCATAATTAAAGATCTTTGAGCCTATAATTCGTGATCCTAGAGAAGCTAAATAAGGTGAACCTGAAGAAAATCATATATTTATCCTCCTGGATACTGGAAGTAGACAAGATTGCCAGGCAAACTTGGGGGCACGGTGTGTGGGGGGTGTGGGGGGTGGATGTAAGGGGACATGGGTTGAGAGAAGGGAGAAGGGGAAAATTCAGGAAAGCTTGGGGGAATGGGGTGGGTGGGATGGAGGAAGGATAGATATGGGAGCAGGGAAGTAAATATCTTAATTAAGGAAGCCATTTTAGGGTTTGCAAGAGATTTGATTCTAGAGGGATTCCCAGGCCTAAGGAGAGGTCCTCAGATTGTTCCTTGGGCAGCAGAGGAGAGGGTGCCTGAACTGGCCTTGTTCTATATCCATACTGATGAATATTTTGCATATCACCGTAGAACCTTCATCTGGCGATGGATGGAGATGGAGACAGAGACCTACATTGGAGCACTGGACTAACTCCATAGGTTCAAATGAGGAGCAGGAGGGAGAACAGGAACAAGGAATTCAGGATCACGAGGGGTGCATCAACCCACTGAGACAGTGGAACTGATCTAATGGGAGCTCACCCAGGCCAGCTGGACTGGAAGTGATGGAGCATGTGATCAAAACGGACATTCTGAGCGTGGCTGGCAATGAAGGCTGACTGAGAAGTCAAGGACAATGGCACTGGGTTTTTATTCTACTGCATGGACTGACTTTGTGGGAGCCTGGTTTGTTTGGATGCTTTATAGACCTGTATAGAGTGGGGAGGACCTTGGACTTCCTACGGGGCAGGGAACCCTACTACTCTTAAGACTAGAGAGAGAGGGGGAAGTGGGAAGGGGGAGGGAAAAGGGAGGGGGGAAGAGGTGAAAATTTTTAATAAATAAATTAATTAATTAAAAAATTGTGTATTGCGGTATTCATAGATATTCAGCATCAACATGACATCCAGGTCACTTCAAAATTTATCTACCCCTGGTCTCTACATCTTATCCATGATATAAATCTGTATCTACAGAAAACAGACATGAACGGAGGATAAAATCAAGATATTAAAAAGAAAATAGAATAAAGAAGGACAATAAAGGATTTGAACCTTTCTGTTTGACTAGCAAATTGTTTATGGAGATATCATCAAAATAAAAAAGATAAAATGGAACCATTCATGAACACATAAAAATATGCCTTTTTACTAATTATTCTGTTTCTATAAATTTACTGTTATGTTTAAATCCAGATATAATAGGCATAGCCACAAAAGATTTTCTCCCTCTAAAAGTTACAACGTAATGCAAGGGGTAACAGCATGGTAGTTATGGTTCACAGAACTGCTTAAGCTGTATCAAGATAAAAGCCAGGACATTAATACATTTTAGATGAGGAACATAGGATCATAACCAGGTTATGTCCAGTTATGTTTAGCCAAGCTTTGTAAACTGTTAAGTTTTACAACAATAAAGAATTTAAATAGAAAAAACTAATGCATAAAAATTATTGGTTACTAATTAATGAAAGGAATGCCTCTAATGATAAAATATAAGTGAATAATAAAACATGATCTAAGGAATTTATAAGTTAATTCTGCTATTCAATTATATATACTTTTTATCAAAATAAATCATGTTAATATATTATTCTATCATTCAATAAAACTTAAATACATTTTATATGATTGTTTGCTATATTCTTGACAAATTTTCCATAAATTAGAAGGTTCATGCATATCTTAGTCTGCTTAGGCAAGCATTAAAAATAACATAGAATTAGTTGCTTTAATCTAGTAAAATTTCAATGGAAGGAGGATAGTTTGAAACTTATTTTCACCATATAATGAGAACTGTCTTATATCATAGGTTGGTCTTGAGATGAAAATCCTTTTATCTCTGAGCGTTTTATTTTGGGATTAAAGGCATGTATCACCCTGTAAAAAATCATACAAAAAGCATTTGCTGTAAATTTTCTAGTTAAGAAGCTCCAAGTCAAGTAGCCTGGTGTGGGAAGTCCTGGGGTCTGACAGGACAGAAACCTACACCAACAAAATGGCGTGTCAATGTGGTCTGAATCATTTGGGACTAGTGCCCGACACCCACTTCATGTCTGGATGCTTGCTTGCCCATTTGGAGTCAGGAGGAAAGTAACTAAGACCATGCCAATGGCTCAGCAGCCCCCACCTGGGCAAATGGCAGGATTTGATCTGATAGGAATACACAGGTAGGAGAGCATGGTGGATTCTCACTGCCATACACAGAGATATTTCAAGGCCTTGCAGTACTCTGCATGCCTGATTTACCTTTCACTCAGATAAAAAGTGTCTATATGCTGCATGGTGATCCCAGAGTTGTGGTGGTGAGTACAGCTCCCACCAGGCAGGTCAGAGGCAGTGAACAAGCCTCTGCCATGTTGGACTGGGTGGAGCAAACAGGTAAGGCCAAATTGGTCCTAGCCATGCCTGCTCAACATTAAAAAAAATGGCTGGTCAAAAAATAATTTCAGATATGCACTCAATAAAGAAAAATTCAGATGGAAAAGACATCTAAATGGGTCACAGTGTTTGAAAAATATATGTAGGCTTGGGAAAGAAAAGAAAAAGAGTGTAGAGAGTTATAAAAAGAATTAAAGTCTTTAAGCAGGCAGTAAAAGTAGTATAAAAATTTACAGACAGACTTAGATTAAAGGAGTAAAGAAAATTAAGCCATTTAAAGATGGAATATAGACAGACACTCTGTAAATTATTGTGCTTTCTTTGAATATTTTGACTGGGGATAAGTACAAAGAGACATTTCATTTTCTGGGCTGCTAAGCTAAAGCAACATACATATTTCAAAGGTACCTACCTTGGCTTCAAAATTTGGGTGTAAGGATTTGTTGCTGTGGAAAAGAGGTTCTTCTTTTGTTTTCACAGAAGATGAAAACTTATGGATTCCTCCTAGACTAATGTGGTTTGATGGACCAAGATCCTCAAAAAGGTCACCATGAACACCTCCAAAAATTACTTAGCCCAACCAAAAAAAAAAAAAGGAAGCAGTTTGGAGAGAACTATAATCAAATTCCTTAAATGATTGTTTATAAATATTTGTTTGCATTTAAAGGGAAATATGCTATAGAGTTTTGCACTGGTATGGATCTTGGCTTACTGATACAAAATTAAGGTCAATTTTGTTATATGCATTTTTTGCTCTTGATTAAGGTACTGTGTTTTTCCAGCTATTTAAAAATGTAATGTATAATTAAACTATAGGTTAATAAATAATAATATATAATAATCAAGCTTCTATTTAAGTTCTAGATACATAGAGGTTTATTTCACTTACACAGGTATTCTTCAGGTTTTTCAGAGACCTTCAGAATATGGCATTTAAAATGTTTTAATAACTTTGTACTTTTCATGACATGAGATATACCTGCTCCTTGGCAGCATCAATTACTTCAAGAGGTTGATGGACATTGAAGAGTTTCCTTAAGGCGTTTTCCAGGCATTTGGGCAAGAAACTATTCTTGCCTTGACTGCTTGATGTTATGCTGTATGAATTGGACAGGTAGAATGCAGAGAAAATTGACTGCTGAACTTGCCTAAAGGTGAGATGTTTCTTTGGGGTTTCTGATTCAAGAAACAGTCTGACAAACATTCTGTAGGACACAGAAGAAAGTGACTGACAAATTGCCAATATAAGTGGAAGTGTCTTTGAAGTTTCCTGCTTCATGGAAAAGTCTGCTGGATACTATGGTTCTGTAAGCTAAAGATTAGATGCCCAAAAGCCACAGAAGAACTTTGTGTGACCTTCTAGCCTGCAAGATGTCTTTGTTAGTTCTAGAGTTTTGGAAGTTGTTTATAATGCATATCCTGTTTACTTAGATAATATATTCTGGTGTCTCTGATGGAGATGAAGAATGGTTACAATTATACTTTTCCTTAGTTATAATAAAAGATAAAGTAGGTATAAACAGTAATTCTTGCTTGCCTGGTTTGTTATATGTAATTTTACTATGCTAAAGTTAAAACCTTGCTTTTTACTTAAACAGAAAAGAGGAAATGAAAATGGTGTGGGAAGTCCTTCTGTATATGTATTGCCTTTATTGGCTAATAAAGAAGTTGTTTTCAGCTAATGGTTTAGCAGGTTTGAGCTAGAATCTTTTTGGAAGGCCACAAACCTCATGGTAAAATATAAAATAAAAAAATTGGTTTATTCTAGATGTAAGACCCAGCTAGCAATATGCTTAAACTATTGACCAAACAGTATTGCAAATAATATGGTTTCTGTGTGGTCATTTCAAGCCTGGGAAGCCAGAAACAAATGGTGCCATCAATGTATGAAGTATGAGTTTAAAGTTGACAGGGCCTTCTTCCTGTTTTCTATGTAGGCACTGTTTTACTATATAGACACTCAGCGTTCTAGACTTTTCATTAAAATCATTTCTGTAAATACAACATTATTTTTATAAATAGAACTATATTTTTATAAATATAAATGGCTCAGAAGGTGAAGGTATCTGGTTTTAATTTTTGGAACACAAACAGTAGAAGACAACACATTTTCCCAACAAATTTGTTCACTGATCTCCACATGCATTCAGTGGCTCACATATATTTACACATGCATATGCACAAATAAATAAACAAATATTAAAAATAAAATTATATTTATTTTAATAGTTAATAAACATTTTAAATGTATTTATTACTATATTTTACTGATTTATTGTTAGTACATCCTTGATATTGAACTGATAGTAGAATTACCACCACTGTAAACTTGTAGCTGAACTGAATTTCAAAAATTTAAGGTGAAGTAGAAAAGTTTTAATATATTATATACATGATATAAGAAAACAAAGACAGAATTACTAAAGTCAATTTGGTTTAATTCGTATATAAGTACATTTTTTGAATAGTTATGAAATATTTGGCCCATCAGGTATAGGATTAAGTTTATGTCCCTCAATACTTCTTCTTGGTACCAAGGTCCATTCTTCGTGAATACAATACAGATACTTTTTCTTGTAAAATACTAAGTAATCAGTTTTAATTGTTAAATATTTTATTAAAAAATTTAAAACAGTAGAATATTTCTCTGAATCTTCACTTTTTAATGTCCATGGCCTCTATTTGTACCCAAGTAAGCAACTTCCCTACTTCTCTAAATCTAACTGCAACTTACATATTCTATTTACTGATGTAGGCAAATTGCCTTCCAAGTAATCAAAACACTAATTGAAGCATCAGAACCTTGACTCTCCAGAGACACATCATTTTGCATAGTTAGTTACTGTAAACATAGTAATGATTTTCTCTGTTTCTGAAGGATAAAAATCATTAAAACTATGATTGCTAATTACACTATATTTCTCATTAAAATACTTTTAAGATTAAAAATTAACTTTCTAAATATCTTTTGTGCTATAAAACCCATTTGCATGAATATGGTTATTTTTTAACCTTGAAAATATTCTAAAATGTTTTCTGCACAGTGATGCCTAGTACAAGGTTTGCTTCTCTGAACACATCAGATAATGCAGCAACACTTGTTAACTCATCTATTCTTTTAAAGATATTATTTTTGGTTATTTGGTTGATGGCTTTTTGTGGATTTCATACAACATGTTTTGATCATATTTACTCCTCGTACCCCAGCTCATTCCTGTTGCACCATCTTCCCTATCAATTCAATTGTGTGTCCATTTTTTCACCTTACTGTTATACCACAAAATCCTCTCCAGATGCTCAGAAAAAAATGTAAAAGGGGAGGTGGAAATAGTACAAGAGCCCAGGGTATTATATGACAGCAAGGGAAGTGTGTTTTAAACACACCAAAATAGCTGCATATGTGAACTCATGAAAGTTGAGACAATGCACACACAAAATCTATCAAACATGCCTCAGAACATACTCAAGTAAGAAAGGGGTTGAGGGAGTCCACTCATAGCCAAGGAGTTACTTACAATCGTCACTTGCTGTGCGAAGGCAAGTTTTTTCCAGAGTTTAGCTCATATTAAGTCCACTATCATGTAATAGAAGGAAATATATCCAAGAATATCTAAGCATCAAAAATAATGAGAAATAAAATAGATCCATACTGGAAAATGAAATGCAATCAATCTTTTTACAGAAGTATTTCATTGTGTGTAGGGAAGCCTAAAATGTTGCTCAAGCTAAGAGTTTTAAAATTAATGAATTATGTTTAGTAAATTTGCAGAACACAAAATCAACATAGAAGTTCACCAGTATTCCAATAAACCATTTAAACACGTGGAAAGAAAACACAGCAAAACAACAGCAATAAAAACCCTCTTATCTCCTCAATTATAATATCAACAAAAAGAATAAATTGCCATGAAATTATATTCTCCAAAAGTGAAAGATTTTTACATGGAAAACTGTAAAATAATGACAACAATTATTTGTTCATGAATTAGAACCATGAGTGTTATTTTCAAAAAAATTATGAGGGTCCCAAGCAGAGCAGCAGCAGCCGGGAGACTGTGGTATCAGTGACCCAGAAACCATGGCAGGTATCACAAGCAGGACAGCATTTCCCGGAGGCTTAGCAGCAGGACACGAGGAACAGCCTTTTCATGAGTGACAAGAGGGTGGGAGATCATTGTGGGTGACAGACAGTTATGCCATTCAGAGAGAGTTTGGGTATAGTGTTTATTTAGTTTGTTGTGGTAGGAAAGGGGAAGGTAGAGAAGGAGCGGGAGAGAGAGAGAGAGAGAGAGAGAGAGAGAGAAGCAGCAGCCATCAGAAGAGCTAGAAGAAGAGAGAGCACCTGCACACTTGAAGAAGATGAAAATCTCCTTGCCTTGACAGAAGGGGGGCAGTGGGTGGGGATTGTCTCTTAAGGGGACAGGGTACCCAGATCTATAGGTGGAGGTCCTTCTGTATGTGTGTTGCTTTCATTGGTTAATAAATAAAGAAACTGCCTTGGTCTAGTTAATAGGGCAGAACTTAGGTAGGTAGGGAAGATAGAACTGAATTCTAGGAGGAAGAAAGCAGGTAGAGAGATGCCATGAACTCACCAGAGACAGACATGCTGAATCTTTCACAGTAAGCCACTGTCACATGATGATATACAGATTAATAGAAATGGGTTAAATCAAGATGTGACAGATAGCCAATAAGAGGCTAGAGCTAATGGGCCAAGGAGTGATTTAATTAATACAATTTTTATATGGCTATTTTAGGGTTAAGTTAGCTGGGTGGCCAGAATAAACAAGCAGGTCCTTCTTGTAACAACTGGCATCCAACATGGTTGACTATATCCATGTAAACCTGAGAAGCTTTTTTTTTAAACTTAAAAAGGAATTCTAGATTTTAAAAAATGTCCATATTACCAAAACAATATCTGAATCCAGTATTCCTTACCAAAATATGAGTTATTTTTCAGAAAAATGGCCTAAAACATTATAAAATTTTATAGCAGCATAATAGCCATTTATAACCAAAGCAATCATGAGATACAATATTGCTGGAAACACTTTATTTCATTATTTCAAACTATAATGCAAAGTAAATCTTATTCAAACAGTATGAAATACATCTAATATTTAGACTGATGGAACAGTACAGAATCATAGATAAGGCACATCCCAATGCAAAAATAACAAATAACATCTGAAAAATAAACCGTAGCACCACATAACACAGTGTTCTCTGCATCAGGATTACTTATTGTGATCGACCAATCTGAACAGAAACTTGTTTTAAAAATATTATGATTTAAAGCTTAATTCTTGGGTCTGGAATGATTGTTTAGTGTTAACAATACTTGCTAATCTTATAATGACCTGAATTTGGTCCCCAACACCCACACTGGGTATCTTACAGCTACCTGTGAACCTCGGCATTCAGATGCTTCTTGTTCATCCCTGTCTCCCAGAACCTAAATAATCACACAGAAACTACACTCATTAAAACACTGCTAGGCCCATTATTACTGGCTAACATTTCCTTCTGTTTATTTATTGTTGGGAAAGTCACTTGTTCATTTCCTGGCCACTTCAATCCAAAATAACCACCCAGAAATCTGTATTAATTGCAACACTATTTGGCCAATAGCTTAAGTGTATTTCTGGCTTACTTTTATATCTTAAATTAACCTATTTTTATTAATCTGTGTATTGGCACGTGGCTGTGACTTACCTGCAAGTTTCTAGAGCATCTGTATCTGGAAGAGGCTACATGGCTTCACTTCACCTCTGCCCACTCTCTCCTCCTCTGTCTGCTTGGAACCCCCACTTTGCCCTATTCTGCTAAGCCACTGGCTGAAACAGATTTACTTATTAACCAACAAAAGCAACACACTGACAGAAGTACTTCCCACACAAATTTGCCACCCTGATTTTACCTGATCTCACCAGAACAACAGTTTTTGGTGCATATCTCTGCTGTGAAAAGTAGTTACTTTCCAAAAGTGACTCATTGTTTTGTCCACACAACTTTTGGAATCAAGGGTTTATGCTGTGGTCTCGTATGACTCTTGGCTTTAGTTAATTAACACCTTTTTTGATGAGTATAGCAGATAAGACTCTCTAGTTAATGTATGTCTTTTTTAATTACTTTAAAAAATACCGATAAAAATTCCGACTTCCACCTTTCCTCCCTCTCCCTCCCACTCTCTCCACACCCCCTCTCCCCACCCCCTCCATTCTTAAGAGAAGGCAAGGCACCTGAGCTGTGGAAAGTCCAAGGCCCTCCTTACTACATCTAAGTTGAGCAAGGTATACATCCAAAGAGAATAGGATCCCAAAAAGCCAGAACATGCAGTAGAGACAAATCCCAGTGTTGTTGTCATTGGCCACACAGTCTGCCCCAATTGTCAACCACATTCAGAGGGACTAGTTTGATCCCATGATCATTCATTCCCAGTCCAGTTGGAGCTGGTGAGCTCCCATTAGCTCAGGTACATTGTCTCAGTGGGTGAACACCTCATGGTCTTGACCACCTAGCTCATTATCTCACTCCTTTGACTCTTCGACTGGGTTACCTCACTCAGGATAGTGTTTTCTAATTCCATCCATTTGCATGCAAAATTCAAGATGTCATTGTTTTTTACCACTGAGTAATACTTTATTGTGTATATAATCCACACTTTCTTTACCCATTCTTCCATTGAGCAACATTGTTTACAGGTTCTGTCTATTACAAATAATACTGCTATGAATGTAGATGAATAAATGCTTTTGTAGTATGATTGGGTATCTCTTGGGTATATTCCCAAGATTGGTATTGCTGGATCCTGAGGTAGGTTGATTCCAGTTTTCTGAGAAACTGCCACACTGATTTCCAAAGTGGTTGCACAAGTTTGCATTCCCATCAGCAATGGATAAGTTTTCTCCTTACTCCACATCCTTTCCAGCATAAGCTATCATTAGTGTTTTTGATTTCAGCCATTCTGACAGGTATAAGATGGTATCTCAAGGTTGTTTTGATTTGTATTTCCCTGATAGCTAAGGAATTTGAACATGTCCTTAAGTATTTTTGATCATTTGAAATTGTTCTGTTGAGAAATATCTGTTTAGTGCAGAACACCATTTTATCAATTGTGTTATTTAGATTTTTAATGTCTAAATTTTTGAGTTCTTTATATATTTTGGAGATCTGTCCTTTGTCTGATGTGGGGTTGGTGAATATCTTCTCCCATTCAGTAGGTTGCATTTTGTCTTATTGACTGTGCCCTATGTTTTACAGAAGCTTCTCAGTTGTAGGAGGTCCGATTAATTCATTTGTTGCTCTTATTGTCTGTGGTACTGGGAATATACTTAGGAAGTGGTCTCCTGTGCTTATGCATTGAAAGCTACTTTCCACTTTCTCCTCTATTAGTTTCAATGTAGTCAGGTTTATACTGAGGTCTTTAATCCAATTCTACTTGTGTTTTGTGCATGGTGATAGATATGGATCTATTTTCATTCTTTTACAGGTTGACATTCAGTTCTGCCAGCACCATTTTATGAAGATTCATTCTTAGTTCCATTGTATAATTTATTTTCTTTGTCAAAAATCAGGTGTTCAAAGGGGTGTGGATTAATATCTGTTGTTGGGACTAATGAGTCCTGGCCTTCAGCTGCGCTTCCCTGTCTAGAGCCTTCTAATGGAAGTTACTGAAAGCTGTGCTTTGCCTAGAGGATCAGAGGATGTTATTTTCACCAGTTGGCCATTGACTGCAGTGTATTTAAGCCTCCATGGTGCTATTAAAGGAGGACTTTTGGTACCAGTGATTGAAGGTCTGTGTGTCTGTCTGTCTCTGCGTGAGTATTCTCAACCTCCAGCCCCTTTCCCGAAGCTCTCGAACTGGCGTCTTGCGCTTAGAGCTCAGAACAGGGCCGTGGTGCATGACAATTGTAGGTCCCATTGAGATTTGAACTCGGATCGCTGTATTTAAAGTCCAGAGTGCTAACCATTACACTTATTCCCAACAATCTGGGTTTTCAATTCTATTCCATTGGTCAACATTTCTGTTTTTATGCCAATATCAAGCTCTTTTCATTACTGTAGCTCTGTAACAGTGTTTAATGTCAGGAACGGTAAGGCCTATGGAAGTTTCTTTATTGTATAGGACTATTTTGGCTATTCTGGCTTTTTTTTTCCTTATGAAGCTGGTTATTGTTCTTTCAAGGTCTGTGAAGAAATCTTTTGGGATTTTGATGGCCATTGCATTGAATGCATTTTTAATTAATTAATAGCTTTTCTTATGATTGCCATTTTTCCTATGTTGATCCTTCCTACCAAAGTACATGGGAAATCTTTCCATCTTCTATTATCTTCTTCAATTTCTTTCTTCAAAGATTTAAAGTTCTTGTGAAATAGGTCTTTCACTTCCTTACTTATTGTTACCCCCAAAATACATTATACTATCTGTGGTTATTGTGAAAGTTGATATTTCTCTGATATCCCTCTCAGCTTTTTTATCCTTTGTGTATAGGAGGGCTACTGATTTTTTTGGGGGTTGCTCTTGTATCCTGCTGTATCACTGAATGCTTTTATCAGCTGTAGGAGTTCTCTGGTAGAGTTTTTGGGGTCACATATGTACACTATCATATCATCTGCAAAAAATGAAAGTTTGATTTCTTTCTTTCCAATTGGAATTCCCTTGATCTCCTTATGTTGTGTTATTGCTATTGGTGGAATTTCAAGCACTATGTAGAAGAGATATGGAGAGAGTAGACAGCCTTGTCTTATACATGATTTTAGTGAAATCACTTTAAGTTTCTCTCTAATTTTATGTTAGCTGTCAGCTTGCTGTATATTGCTTTTATTATTTTTAGATATGATCCTTGTATCCCTAATCTCTCCAATACCTTTATCATTAAGGGGTATTGAATTATGTCAAATGCATTTTCAGCATCTAATGAAGTTATCCTATGTTTTTTTTCTTTCAGTTTATTTATCTGATGGATTACATTGATAGATTTTCATATATTGTACCAGACGTGCATCTCGGGAATGAAGCCTACTTGATCATAATGAATGATTTTTTTGATGTGTTCTTGGATTTGGTTTGCCAGTATTTTATTAAGAATTTTTACATCAATGTTCATGAGTGAGATTGGTTTGTAATACTCTTTCTTGACTGAGTTATTATGTGGTTTTTTTGTCAGGGTACTGTAGCCTCATAAAAAGAGTTAGGCAATGTTCTTTCTGTTTCTAATATGTGGAACACATGGAAGAATATAGGTATTAGCTTTTCTTGGATATTCTGGTAGAATTCCGCACTAAAATCATACAGCCCTGGGATTTTTTTTTAATTGTGAGTTTTTTGATGACACCTTCTATTTACTCATGACTTATTGGTCTATTTAGATTGCTCACCTTATCTTCATTTTATTTTGGCATATGATATATACCTAATAAATTTCTCATTTCTTTTACATTTTCCAATTTTGTGTATTACAGTTTTTGTAGTAAGACCTAATAATTCTTTGGCTTTCCTTATCTTCTCTCTCTGCCTTTTGATTAGTTTGTATAATGGTTTATCAATCTTGTTGATTTAATAAACAATTCAGCACTTTGTTTCATTGATTCTTTGCATTGTTTTCTGTGTTTCTATTTTGTTGATTTCAGTCCTAAGTTTGATTATTTTCAGTCTTCTACTACTCTTGGATGAGTCTTCTTTTTTCTAGAGCTTTCAGGTGTGCTGCTAAGTTGCTAATGCGAGCTTTCTCTTTTTTCTTTATGTGTGCACTTAGTGCTATGAACTTTCCTCATAGCACTGATTTCATACTGTTCCATAGGTTTGTGTATGTTGTGCCTTCATTTTCATTGAATTCAAGGAAGACTTTGATTTCTTTCTTTATTTCTCCCTAGTCCCAGAGGTGGTTCAGTAGTTTACTGTTCTGATTTCATGAGTTTCTGGGCTTTCTGGGGGTAGTATTGTTGCTAAATTCTAACTTTATTCCATAGTAATCCCATGTGACACAGATGGTTGCTCCAATCTTTTGTATTTGTGGATGTTTGCTTTGTTACCAAGTATGTGATAAATTTTAGAGAAGGTTTCATGAGATGCTGAGAAGGTATATATTTCTCTGTTTGGGTGGAATGTTCTATAGATGCTTGTTAAGTACATTTGATTCATTGCATCTGTTAGTTCTACTATTTTTCTGTTAAGTTTCTGTCTGGTTGACCTGTCCATTGATAAGAGGAGTGCTGAAGTCTCCTACTATTAGTGTGTGGGGTTTAATGTGCGATTTAAGTTTTAGCAATGTTTCTTTTTTATATGTGGTGCTCTTATGTTAGAGACATTGATATTCAGGATTGAGACTTCATCTTGATGAATTGTTTCCTTTAACAGTATAAAGTGTGCTAACCATATCTTCTGATTGATTTTAATTTGAAATCATTTTTTTTTTAGAAACGAGGATAACCACATCCTCTTGTTTATTAGGTCCTTTTGATTGGAAAACCTTTCCTTCCCCAACCCTTCACTCTAAGCAAGTGAATGTCTTTGAGGTTGAGGTGTGTTTCTTTCAAACAGCAGAGTGCTGGGTCCTATTTTCCTATCCATTATATTTATATTGTATCTTCTTATAGTTGAGTTGAGTCCATTGAAACTAAATGATATTAATGACTAGTGGTTTTTAACTCTAGTTTTTTTTTGTGGTAGTGTTTGTGGGTTGTCTTTCTTTGGGCTGTGTTCTTTGAGAGTTATCAGATATCTGCATTATTTTCGGTGTGAATAGCTTCCTTGGGTTGAGGTTTTCGTTCTAGAATTTTTTGTATGACTGCATTTGTGGATACATATTGTATAAATCTGGTTTTGTTATTTTCTCCATCGATGGTGAAAGAAAGTTTTGCTGGGTATAGTGTTCTGAGTTTGCATCCATGGTCTCTTAGTGTTTGCAGCACATCTATCCAATGCCTTCTGACTTACATGGTTTCCGTTGGGAAGTCAGGTATAATTCTGATAGGTTTAACTCTATATGATACTTAACATTTTTCCTTTGCAGCTCTTAGTATTCATTCTTTATTCTATATGTTTTGTCTTTTGATTATTATATGGGGATTTTTTTTTACCCAGCTTATTTGGTGTTTTGTAAGCTTTGGTACCTTCACAGGGATATCTTTATTTAGGTTGGGTATGTTTTCTTCGATAATTTTGTTGAATATATTTTCTGTGCCTTTGAGCTGGAGTTCTTATCCTTCTTCTACCCCTATTAGTCTTAGGTTTGGTCTTTTTATAGTGTCCTAGATTTACTGAAAGTTTTGTGTTAATAATTTGTTGGATTTAATGTTTTCTTTGACCAGTGAATCTATTTCCTATTTAGTATCTTCAGTACCTGAGATTCTTTCTTCTATCTCTTGCATTCTGTTGGTTATACTTGTCTCTGTAGTTCCTGTTTGTTTACTCAGATTTTCCATATCCAGCCATTCTTTGGTTTGTGTTTTCTTTATTACCTCCATTTCAGTCTTTAAGTCTTGAATTGTTTCCTTCTCCTGTTTGGTTGTTTTTCTTTGTTTTCTTAAGTATCTTTGAGTGATTTATTAATTTCTTCTATTTTTTTTTGTTTGTCTTCTATTCCATTCCCTTAAGGGATTTTTTTTCACTTCCTCTTTTAAGGTCTCCATCATTGTCATAAAGTTATGCTTAGTTCATTTTTTTCTACTTCTGGGTTAGGATGATCAAGTCTTCTTGTTGTGTGTCCACTGGATTCTGGTGTTAACATGCTGCTTTTTGGGTATTGGAGGAATTCTTGTATTGACAACTACAAATCTCTTCCTTCAAATGAGGCCAGCAGCATCTTGGCATCTTGGTCCAATCTTTTACTGTGGCTGTCTGAATACTTGGAAATTTTTCTAGGTCTGGCCTCTCTTAGGTCTTCTAAATATTAGAGCAAGCTCTGTTGCAGGGTTCTCTCTGTTCCCCACAGCACTGGAGCAGGTTGCGTTGCGTAGTTCCAAGGACCTCACAGGGGAAAAATATTGGCTAACTCTTACATCTTAATTTAATCCATCTCCAATAATTGTGTATCACCATGTGTCTGTGGCTTATCAGCAAAATTTCAACCAATGTCCATCTCAGGTGGAGGATCCATGAGTTCTCTCTGGCTCTACCCTGCTTCTTTCCAGCATACCAACTAACTTTCTCAGCCTAGTTCTGTTCTTCCCTGCTATAGGCTCAAAGCAGGTTTTTTTTATTAACTAATGAAAGCAACACATAAACAGATGAACTTCCCATACTCCTTCAGTCAATAGTCTTTAACATATCAGCCCACTTTGGCATGGTCTCTTATACTGTACACACACACACACACGCACACACACACTCACACACCTCCTATACAAGTAATAACCCTGAGAAGCATGAAAATACTAAATGAAGAAAGAGGTCTCCTTTCAATAAATATTTTTTAAAAAGAGGATGTTAATATATAAAACAGAAAATTACAATCATAGTATATACAATATCAATTTCATTATTATTAAAAAAATCAAAGGAAAAAATGTAAATGTTTTTCCAAAAAAATGTATTCAATTGCTGCAAGTTTCTGCTGTTTCTAAGCCTTATTATAAACTGCATTCCAATCCCAAGTTTGAACAGGTCATGAATATAATTACTCCTTTTTTCTGTTTACAACAAACTGGTCATTTTTCACTAGCTATGAACTTATTACTATGTTGATGACAAGTCATGGAAGACCATTCTACTCTAGTGGCCATTTTTAATTTCAATGTCCTAGTCCACTTGCTATATAAAGACTGTCCCCATCATGTTGCACCTGAGAAAAAGAAATTGTAGATATTTCACACAAAATGTTTACCTTAGTGATTGCATATATATATGTTCCACTTATGAAAGGAAAAGAAAGAAAGAAGTGGGTCTTCTGAAAACAAGAGTAGGACAAGTGCACAGATATGAAGAGGAAACCATCCTGAAATCTGACATTTGGATCACTTTGTGTGGAACAACTGCTGTATCAACCTGCATGATAACAATACCAATGATCCTGAAATCATCCAGAAATTAAAAAAAAAATAAACCAGAATTTGATTCAAAAAACTTGGAAAAGTATAAGTTGGTCTGCCTTACAATTATTTAAATTCTCAATTTAAAAGTTGTCACAAGGGATTGCCTTTGGTTATCAACAGATTACTGGCTTATAAACACGTATAAACTCTAAAGCTCTGCATCAATTTATGGTCTTGTTTTTAGCAGTACCTGGAATATGTAGATTTAGTAGTCTGAAGGAAAGACAAAAAGATCTTATTATGTTTTAATTAGATAACATCTATTTGAATTAAGTTTTTTATGAACATATTACTTGTAGGAGAACACAGCTGTTACTCTCCATAAAGGAACAGCTGTAATGTTGTTACAGTTGTCTACACCATCAAGTCCCTATATAAAAAATGGTTTGGATAAGATTATTTCTGTACAATGCAGATATCATAATAACGTTAAAAATAACAAGTGGTAGAACTACATACCTAAATTCTCTCTGTGGAAGAATTGATTAGGGTGCTTAACTTTCTAGTTCTGAATTTTATTTGGCAAAATATTATAGCTTAAAAGTTATTTCCAATCATAAATACTCTGTATAGTATAGATAATAAAATTGGATATTTTACCTGGATTTTCATAAACTCTTTACAATTTTACCCAGATGTCCCCCCCTCAGTAATTTTGTCCTTAGTTACAACTTCAAGCAAGATATTTTTAAGAAAATATGTGAAAGTTGAAGTAAGCTACACGACATAATAAAAGAGAATGTCACTCACCCTGTCCATTTTGTTCATCACAGAAATTTGTTCTAGTAATCTTTGAGATATGTAGTAAAAGGACGAAGCCTTTCCAAATTCATCAACATTTGGATTATATTTCTATATACTTTACTCTTACTCAGGTTTAAAAATTCAAGACATAGAGAACAGAAACACCAAGTTATAACTTTAAAAAGGGATATCGGGAATAATGTGTTTAAGTTGGCTAAATTATAAAAAATGCAGGTTACATTTTGAAATACTTAAATGTCACTCATAACATTGCCTTTGTAATCTAGACTATATTATGCTTCAACATCAAAATAAATGCCTTTTGTTCTTAAACAAGACATGGGAGTCCTTGCCTTTAATCCCAGCACTGGTGAGACAAACACAGGCAGAACTCTGAGTGAGAGGCCAGCCTTGTCTACAGAGTGAGTTCCAGAACACCCAGGGTTACACAAATAAAACCTTATTGAAAAACAAAAAAAAAATGGTTTTAGTTCTTTACATGTTTGTTAGTGAGGACTGAGAACAACAATATATCCATAAGTTATGTTGTAATGTAACATATGTTTACTTAAGTTTCATTAGTTGTTGGGCATTTATTGCCTCATTTGGTAAAAATACAATACACTATTTTTCTGTGCAAATATGGTACTAAAATAATATAAAATATTTAAAAATATCTCTGCTTTTAGTGTTTCTAGCCCATAAGAAAGGTGATAAAGGTGTGAAGTGTATGAATTATGCCTATAGCCCTGCTACTTGAATGGATGAGAATAAGGATTCTAATATGAGGCTGTCATAGGCTAAACAGCAAATTTGAGGCCATGTTGCATAATGTAGTGGGATTCTTTGGATGGGAGGAGGTAGAAATTTTTAATAAATAACTAAATGTGTATATATATATTTTAAAAATTCAAGGTCATGGATTAGAAATTACAGAATAATTGGTTTGTCAATTCTTTTCTCTACTAAATTCCTAAAGTCACTCAATCCTGGAACAGCAGTAAAATATTACAGAGATAAGAAAAAGTTTTCAGGAGTACTGATATTTGACATAAAGCTTAACTCATTTAACATTTCCAGGCTTCAGTATTCTCAGACCATCAGGAAAATAGTATATTCAGTTTATCACCTTAGTACTCAGAAAATAAAATGATTCCTTTAGTAGCTCACAGTTCTTGGTAAAGTTCAAAGGCAAAAAAATAAGGATCTTGGACAAGATGAGACTGAGAGCTTAGGCCCATCCTTCTCTTTATATTGAATAGAAAAATAACCAAGGGAGTATTGAATCATGTCTAGGAAGAAGCAATAACACTTAATGAAGAGGCCTCAGAAAATGGCCTATCCTCCAAGATGTGCAATATATTTTGCCTGACTGATGAAACCTAACAAATAGCATTGAAGGTAATTAATCAGTGCTGGCTCCTCATTCCAAAGGTAGAGCAGAATGAGCAATAACAGCACTATGTAGACTAATTACTAAGAATATTAAAAAGGTAAGCATGGCTTGGCTCACAGCCCAACAAAAATAAGTCAAGGAATCTAAGGAAAAATTATCCCTCATTGCCTAATTATAATCATTTTATTAAAAGCAAAGAAGTAAATAAGTATTTGTTGTGATTTAAGAGACAGAGAAAAGTCGCAAAATAAGCTTGATTCTAGAGTAAATAAAATTTCAGTTATAATATAAGTTCTTCTTTAATGATGTTTCACAGGGGCTCCATCTGTAAGATTAAACATTTACAAATATTTATTGTTTCCATGGAGTCATTGTCAGCTAACCTGTAAATATGGATTCTCATGGAAAAAAAGCTAAAAGAGCAATTGGATTTTCTAGCTTGTACTTTGGTGCTGCTCATTGGGGAATTGCTTAGCATATTTTCAAAACGTATGCTACAACTCTGCATTCAACAACTATGCTGAATGGCATACTCATGAAAATGCATTGAAAAGAACTAAATAGGTATTTTATTGGCAAGATTTTCAACTCTGCAACAAATAACTGAGATAAACATATGTGATGGAAAAAGATTTATCTTCATTCAAGATATTAGAGGCTTAACGTTTCTCTGGCCATGTCACACCAAGCCTGTGATAGCAGAGTAGATGTATGTGGTGGAAGGAATATCCACATCATGGTTGTCATGATTCAAAATAAAGAGAGAGGTGAGGATGCAGAGCTTAGACATATATTCCAAGTGAAGGTCCCCAAATAATCTAAATTCCTCCCAATAGTTTCTTCCTTTTCAAAGCAATATTGAGTAATGACCAGGCTTTATCATATGGTCATTGGTAGAATGGTGACGACCTAAATAAGAAGCACAAAAGTAAAAAGGTAAACTTCTGGTTTTATAAGACATTTTAAGATGCAGTGTGTGTGTGTGTGTGTGTGTGTGTGTGTGTGTGTGTGTGTGTGTGTGTTTGTAAATGCCATAGGAAATACTATTTTGTAAGCTTACTTAAAATGCATTGTGTGTGTGCATGGGTGTTTGTATGTGGTTGCATATACACCTAGTTTAATTGGAATTACTCCACTACATAGGGAGAAAATGCTCCTATAAGAACTGTAGATTCTAACAAAACATCCAGTACTAAATATCAGATATGGCCCTTTGAATTGTTAGTCAAGGGTTGACTAAGAGATTCTGGAAATGGTGTAGACTGCTGCCATTGACTATAATTGGACCCCAGAACTTGAAAGTGAGTACTTATTGGGGACATATGACACTTGGACACAGGATATTAAAACACTCAGCAGTAACTGACCTGGAAGACTCTCTCAGTGTCTGTGCTACTGGGGTTATATTTAGGAAGTGGACTCCTGTGTAAATGCATTTAAGCACTCTTCCCAACTCCTCTTCTATAAGGTTTAGTGTGGCTGGCTTTATATTGAGGTCTTTGATTCATTTAGACTTGAGTTTTATGCACGGTAATAGATATGGATCTATTTTCATTCTTCTACATGTAGATATGCAGTTATGCTGGCAGCATTTTTTGAATATGCCTTCCTTTTTCCATTTTATATTTTTTGCTTCTTTGTCAAAAATTAGATGTTTGTAGGTGTGTGGATTGATATCTGGGTCTTTGATTTAGTTCCACTGATCCTCTTCTCTGTTGTTATGCCAGTACCAGGCTGCTTTCAGTACTGTAACTCTGTAGTAGAATTTAAAGTCAAGGATTGTGATGCCTCCAGAAGTTGCTTTATTGTCCAGAATTGTTTTGGTTACTCTGGGTTTTTTGCTATTCCATATGGAGTTTAGTATGGTTCTTTCCAGGTCTGTGAACAATTTTTCTGGGATTCTGATGGGCATAGCATTGATTGCTTTTGGTAAGATTATCATATTTACTATGTTAATTCTACCTACCCAAGGTCACGGGAGATCTTTCCAATTTCTGGTGTCTTCTTAAATTTCTTTCTTCAGAAATTTAAATTTATTGTCATTCAACTTGCTTTGTTACATTTTCTTTGAGATGTTTTATGCTCTTTGTGGTTATTCTGAAGGGTAATGTTTCTCTGCTTTCTTTCTCTGTCTATTTATAATCTGTGTAAAGGAGGGTTATTGATTTTTTTTTTTAGTTAAACTTGTGTCCTGCTACATTTTGAAAGCCACCCACTGAGACAGTGTGACTGTTCTAACGGGAGCTCACCAAATACAGCTAGCAAGGGACTGAATGAGCGTGCAATCAAACCGAACTCTCTGAATGTGGCTGACAATGGGGGCTGACTGAACAGCCATTGATAAAGGCACTGGGACTTGTTTGTACTATATGTACTAGCTTTTGGGACCCCAGTCTATTTGGATGCAAAGCTTCCTAGGCCTGGATGTAGATGGAGGGTCTTGGACTTCCCACAGGGCAGGGTTCCCTGCCCTCTCTTAAGAAGGGAGGCAGGTGAGTAGGGGAGCAGGAGGGGAATGGGAGGAGGGGAGGAAGTGTAAATTTTTGAATGGAAAAAATAAAAACAAATTAAAAAAATAAAAATAAAATAAATTCTTTATGTATGGTTAAAAAAAGAGAGAGAGAACCTCACCTTCCAGGATGGAACCTTTGAAGTTTGTAAAAGGTGTGATTTGGGAAATTTCAAAGATGTGTAGTGTTAGCACTCCTGCGTGTGAGAGAGGACCAAGAAGAAATAATTTTTTTAAAAAAAAGGCATTAAAAAAGATGTTTCTTGGTAGAATTTTGGGGTTATTCATGTAAACTATCATATCATCAGCAAATACTGAGATTTTCACTTCTTTTCTGATTTGTATACCCTTGATCTCCTTCTGTTTTCTTATTGCTCTAGTTAGGACTTCATGAACTATGTTGAGTGAATATGGAGAGAGTAGACATTAACCTTATCTTGTTCCTGATTTCAATGGGATTGCTGTGAGTTTCTCTCTATTTAGTCTGATGTTGGCTGTTAGCTTGCTGTATATTGCCTTTTAAGCTTTGGTATGTTCCTTGTGTCCTTGCTTTCTCCAAGATTTTTATTTTGAAGGGATATTGTATTTTCTTGAGTGTTTTTTTCAGCATCTAATGAAACAATCATGTGGTTTTTATTTTTCAGTTTGTTTATATGGTGGATTAACTTGACAGAGTTTTGTATGTTGAACCATTCTAGCACCTCTGGGATAAAGTCAACTTGATCATGGTGGATGATGGTTCTGATGTTTTCTTGTATTCGATTTGCCACTATTTTATTGCGTATTTTTGCATCAATGTTCATGAATGAGATTGGTCTGCAATTCTTTTTCTTAGCAATGTCTTTATGTGGTTTGGGTATCAGGGTAATTGTAGCCTCATACAAAGAGTTTGGCAATGTCCATTTGTTTTTATTGTGTGGAACAATTTGAGTACTGGTATTAGTTTAATTTGAGTATTGAGTATTGGTATTAGTTCTTAAAAATCATGTAGAATTCTGAGCTGAAATCATCTGGTTTTAAGCTTTTTTATTTTTATTTATTTATTTATTTATTGGTTGTGAGACTTTTAATAAGTTTCTGTTTCTTTAGCCATTATAGATCTATTTAATTTCCTTCTCTGGTATTTACATAATTTTTGTAAGTGGTATTTATCTAGAATGTTTAGATTCACCAATTTTCAATGAGCTATGTAAGTGTTATCTTCTGAAACAGCATCTTAACATCAATTTGGGGTGAGTAAATATAGTCTTGGCAAAAGCCTAGTTTATTTATGAATTCCCATGGGGGCCCTTTTGTGAAACTAATCCATAAATGAAAACTGCTATTTTAATTGGATAATTATACCATTTGTTGACTGGAGATATCCTCTTGGTGTTTAATATACCCTGTTTCATTGTTTTTGTTTGTTTGTTTGCTGATTCCATTCTGATCATATACATAGGTATACATATATTCTTCTATAGCTTTAAGGTTTCATAGGAATCCCCAAATGGCCCTTAGTTTTAGTTGCCCATCTTTATTCTCTCTTCAGTACTCCTCTTCTCTTGTTCTCCCTATTTGATCCTTTTTTATAGCTTTCTTCATCCATCTACAACAATCTGTTCTATCTTCCTTCCCTAGGGAGAACTATATCTACATCTAGTCTTTAAATCTATACATAACCTCTGTTCTTATTTATATATTTTCATGCCCTTTGAAGATTTAACAGCTAATATTCACATATAAGCAAAATTATACCATATTTTTCCTTTCAGTTAGGAGTTACTTCACATGGGATATTTGTTTGATAGCTCCATAAATTTGCTTGGAAATTTATAATTTCATTTTTAACAGATGAAAAATAGTCAATTGTCTATGTGTACCACATTTTCCATATTGTTCATTTATGGAAGGACTTTTATGTTGTTTCCAAATTCTGAGTATTAGAAATAGTCAGGAATGACCATGGTTGAACAAGTTTCTCTGTATTAGGATAAAGAATCCTTTGGGTATGTTCCCATAAATAATTGGATCTAGAGGTTGATTTATTGACGGTTTCCAGAGAAACTGCCAAATTGATTTTCATAGTGTTTGTGCAACTATGTTCTCCCTCCAGAAAAAGATAAATGTTTCCTCTACTACACACATTTGTGAGCTGTCATTTGTTTTATTTTGAAATAGGACACAATTAAATCGACAAGTAACAGCAATAACATTCATGTAAAGAAAGCATAATGTGTTTTCCATCTTCACTGCAATCATATGTAAAATTTCTAATTTTATGTACATGCTGATGAGAAATGTAAAAAACACATGAAGTACAATTTCTACATGAAAATAATGAAAATTTCATAGAAACTGTTACAGAAAAATGTGAAACAATTACACTACTGAACTTTTAATAAATGAATTTTAACAATCAATGGTTAAATAAACTATATAAGGACACAAAAGAAGCATGATAATGTTTTCTCCCCAAATACAAAGGTATAAGAAGATGTTAAGTGTAAAAAACAAAGAAAATCTGAAGGTAAATTTCTCTTTGCCAAATAGACTAGAGGACATCATGGCATTCATAACACTCTTAGCTCAAAAGTAAAAATTAAAAAATAAGCTTCTGAATAAAAATCTTTCTAATTTCAATGAAATGCATTCATCCATACATCCAAACACTCAGTGAAGTACAAGTAGAATTAATTCACAGTAATGGATGTCAAACATGTTTGTGTGTTTCCCCTCTGTATGCTATAAATACCATTGGTTAATAAAGAAACTGACTTAGGTCTGTGATAGGGTAGAGTAGAGATAGGTGGAGAAAAGTAAACGAATGCTGGAAGAAAGGAGGTGAAGTCAGGGTGAAGGCTTTTAGCACCATCAGAGACAGATGTTGGAACTTTACCCAGTATGCTACAGCCTCATGGCAATACACAGGTTAATAGAAATGGGATAAATTAATATGTAACAGTGAGCCAACAAGAAGCCTGAGCTCATGGGCTAAGCAATGTTTTAAATAATATAGTTTCTGTGTAATTATTTTGGGGCTGGACAATCAGGAACAAACAAGCACCTCTTCTTACTGAAATACATAATAAATCTGTTCAATAAAGATGATAAATTGAGACTCTTAAAGATATTAGTACAGAATCAATGTGCCATATAACAACAATTTGTGAAAAGATAGGAAATTATTTTGTTATATCAACTTCAAACAGCCAACATCAGTCTTCATGCAAGCTTGAGATTATTAGTAGGTAAAAATTAGAAATAGCTGAACACAAAACACCATAAAGTCATGGCAGTCATTATCATAGCTAATATGGCTGCAAAGTATCTGAGGATATACAATGTGTATGCATAGGACAGAAAGAAAGATATACTCTTCAGGCAAAATTAATGACAGGGAAAATTTCATCATGCTACTCAAAATGGTACATTTTATATGTATTACTTATTTCTGCCCAATTTGCATGGACAATAAAGATAATGAGAACTCAGCATACAGTTGAGGATTATGGTACATATTTATATGCTTTGTGTGTGTTAAGTTTTAATGATTATACAATATAAATTTTGTATTTTCTCTTACTCTAATTCATTTTTGTGAACTGCTTACTCTATTACCCTTTATTAAACCAAAATTCAGAATAGAAAATATACTTTTTTAATTTCTAATTCAATTCCCTAATTATGGACAATGACTTTGAATGTAAGGACAAATAACAACAAAATTTAACAATTAAAAGTATATATAAATACTAATATGCTTAGTTTTTTAGGGTTGGTTTCCTAATGGTTTCTAACACCCTAAAATTGCCAGCGTTCCCAAGTTTGCTGTATGAAGGAGTTCCTATAACACCTCTGCCTTTTGTTTAAATAAGAAAGTTCTAAACCAATAAAAACTATATACAATAAGAACCAATGTAAAGTACAAAAAGTAGAATTACAAACAGCAAAAATAATATCAAACATGAAACATATGATAAATGTTTTAACAATTATTCTATCCTAATGAGTCTAAATTTGTATTAGAAATAACTTGGCTAAGTCATGAGAGAAAAATAACTACAACTATCTAGTCTCTAATACCATCAAAGACGTGAAAAGGGAAATAATACTATTTAAGTAAATAGGAAGTTCAATTAATCGTCATTCAAAATGTGCAATAAATGACAGAGACAACTGGCAATCACCCAAAGCCTCATGTGCAATGTTAGAGAAACCAACATTGGCTATGGCCTAGAGTGACTGAGAGACCATTTTCAGAGGCAGGAAATTATTTAAAACTGTCTTACACTGTCATGGCAAGATATGAAAGTTCTTTTTTTGTTTGTTTTCTGCTTGTCCTGTGTAAACAACATGCATTTTGTCAGTGGTTGAGGAATGGGAAATTCCTTGCAAAAAGGCCAGTTTCAGCAAGAAGAAAACAAGCTCCAAATGGAGTGTCTTCAATGTTAAACATTCTCTCAAGAGTAGATCATTACTGCCAAGAGCAAATGTATCTCATATCAATTGAACCTTAAATTATTTAAAGGCCATATTCTACAGTTCTTTGAAGTGGTTGAAGATTACCTATCTATGAAGAAAGTGATCTCTATATATCTAATGTAATTGATTAGTCTAAATATAAGTAGACAAACATGGATGACTATTGACCTATAATTCATAATACCTATATAGCTTAAATACCATAACTTGATATTAGATTATTAAAAAATCTTTAAGCAAATGTGCAGCAAATGAAGACTATGACCAAAAATTATCTTTATCAGAGGTAGAAACATACAGTGCAACATGATAAATATACCTTAAAATTGTATCAGTTTACAAGATCTTTTAAATAGAAGTAGGATCACGCATGCATACAATATGACAAAATAGTTTCCTAGGTGTACAAATATTGTACACATAAATATGAGCATATTCGATATAATTTGAATTTATATCAATATATAAGAATCTATACCAGTGTAAATTGTCTATAAATAAGAGCTCATAAGTATTTATTCTATTACTCACTATTATTTTTAGTGTGAATAAGCTCACACTAATATACCTATTATCCCATCCAATTTCTGTATTAGGAAAGCTGCTTGTTTGTTTCCAGTTGCTAACTGCCCAAATATCCACACAGAAGCTGAATTAATTATATCACTGTTTGGCACATTAACTCTAGCTTCTTATTGACTAACACTTACTTAATAATTTTACCCATTTCTGTTCTTTTGTATTTTACCATGAGAATCTGGTCTACCAGCAAAGTTCCAGCACGCAGCTTGTGTCTTTTTCCTCTAGTGAGGTCATGGCTCTCTCTAATCTCTGTCTTCCTTCTCCCAGCATTCAGTTCAGCTTTCCCTGCCTACCTCTCTTTTGCCCTGGTTTGCTATCAGCTCAAAGAAGTTTCTTTATTCACCAATGGAATACAGAGGGGAATACCATATCACCTCCCCTGCTCAAGATGATTCCAATGTTGTTAGTTGAAATAGTGTACCTATTATAACATTCTTGCCAGAACTCCAAGTTGGAATCTCAGAAAAATCCTATTGAGTACTCAGAGACTATTTGCAATTATACCATACAAAAATCTTGAAACTTGAGCAGGTGGTACCCAAAACTGCTCTTATAGTAGCACTATCAGCCTCAGTATATCATATCAACCAGGTGGAGTTGTTGTTGTGGGGCTCCAACTTTTTCCTGGAAACTTCAAAGATTACTTCAGGAAAATTCATTGTTCTTATTGGAAAACTTAAACATTTATATAGACATATATCCAATGAAAGGTATGATAAAGATAAAAATAGGTATGGAAAAAAGTAACTTTTTCCTAAATTCTTTCTTCATTCTGTCCCATTGGAGATGGCTCCTGACATTTCACGTGATGGAAACTCTGATTTTTTTTCTTACAACATGCTTAGATTTAGAGAAGGATAGAGCCATCATCCACCTTCAAAGCCAGCCTTAATATTGAAGTGCTTCATGACTATTATTCTAGTGGGCAGCATTTATATTTTTTCATTAATTTTTACCCTCAAATAACCTGCCCTCATAAGTCATAATTCCATTTGCTTGGTGATACTATCTGGATAGTTATCTTTTCCTCTTTAGGAATCCAAATGTCGACCATCTCTTGACTTTTTCAAACTGAATATTTTCCTGCAAAGACAAGAACAGAAGCCTGCCCCAACCCTTACAAAGTTTCCTTAATACTGTATAGTTGTCAGCTCTGTGGATAAGCTGCCAATTCTTTTTCCTTTTCTTTTTTAGTTTTCCATTCAAAATTTTCAACTTACCCCCCTCCTCCCATTCGCCTCCTGTTCCCCTCTCACTCTCCTCCCTCCCTTTCCAACCAGGGTACCCGACTCTGTGGGAAGTCCAAGGCCCTCCTCCCCACCTCCAACCAGACTTAGGAAGCTGTGCATCCAAATAGAGTAGGGTCCAAAAAAACAGTACGTACAGTAGAAACAAGTCCCAGTGCATTTATCAATGGCTTCTCCGTCAGCCCCCATTGTCAGGCACATTCGAAGAGTTCCAGTCCAGCTGGATTTGGTAAGCTCCCATTAGATCAGGCACACTGTCTCAGTGGGTGGATCAATCCCTCGAGGTCCTGATTTCCTTGCTCATTTTCTCCCTACTTCTGCTCTTCGACTGGACCTTGGGAGCTCAGTCCGATGCTCTGATGTGGGTCTCTGTCTCTATCTCCATCCAATGCCAGAAGAAGATTCTATGGTGATATTTGAAGTAAACATCAGTGTGATTATAGGGCAAGGCCAATTCAAGAACCGTCTCGTCTGCTGCCCAAGGACCTAGCTAAGGCCATCGCCATGGACACCTGTGTTCCCCTCTAGAGCCAAGTCTCTTGCCAACCTTAAAATGGCTCCCTTAATGTAGATATCTTCTTCCCTGCTCTTATATACACCCTTCCTCCATCTCAGCCCTCCCACTCCCCCAAGCACTCCCCAATCCTTCCCTTCTCCCTTTTTTCTCACCCTCTCCCATTCCCCGTCCCTCCCCTACCTGTACCCCAACCACCATGCTCCCAACTTTTCCCAATGTTCTTGTCTGCTTCTAATTTCCAGGAGGATCTATATATGTTTTTCTTTGGGTTCACCTTATCATTTGGCTACTCTAGACTCTGTGAACTATAGACTCAATGTCCTTTGTTTATGGCTAGAGTCCACAAATGAGTGAGTACATACTATATTCATTTTTGGGGTATGGATTATCTCACTCAGGATAGTGTTTTCAATTTTCAACCATTTGCATGCAATATTTAAGATGTCATTTTTTTTATCGCTGAGTAGTACTTTATTGTGTATCTGTTCCACACTTTCTTTACCCATTCTTCCATGAGGGGCATCTAGGTTGTTTCCAGGTTCTGTCTATTACACATAATGCTGCGATGAAAATAGTTGAATAAATGCTTTTGTAGTATGATTAGGCATCTCTTTGCTATATTCCCAATAGTGGTATTGTTGGATCTTGAGGTAGGTTGATTCCAGTTTTCTGAGAAACTGCCACACTGATTTCCAAAGTGGTTGCACAAATTTTCACTCCCACCAGCAATGGATGAGTGTTCCCATTACTTCACTTCCTCTCCAGCATAGGTTATCATTGGTGTTTTTGATTTTAGCCATTCTGACAGGTGTAAGAAGGTATCTCAAAGTTGTTTTGATTTGCATTTTTCTGAACACTAAAGCAGTTGAAGATGACCTAAAGTATCCTTTGTCAATTTGAACTTATGTTGAGAATTCTCTGTTCAGTTCAGTACCCTATTTTTCAATTGGGTTATTTAGAATTTTAACGTCTAGTTTCTTGAGTTCTTTATATATTTTGGAGATCAGACCTTTGTCTGATGTGGGGTTGGTGAAGATCTCCCATTCAGTAGGATGCCTTTTTGTCTTAATGACCATGTCCTTTGCTTTAAAGAAGCTTCTTGGTTTCAGGAGGCCCCAGTTTTTCATGGTTGCTCTCATTATCTGTACTACAGTTGTTATACATAGGAAGTGGTCTCCTGTGCCCATGTGTTGCACTCTACTTCCCACTTTCTCTTCTATCAGCTTCAGTGTGATTGGATTTATATTGAGGTCGTAAATCCATTTGGAATTGAGTTTTGTGCATGGCGATGTGCTTATGGATCTATTTTCATTCTTCTACAGGATTAGATCCAGTTATGCCAGCACCATTTGTTGAAGAAGCTTTCTTTCTTCCATTGTATAATTTTTGCTCCTTTGTTGAAAATCAGGTGTTCATAGATTTCTGGATTAATATCCGGGTCTTTGATTCAATTCCATTGGTCAACATCTCTGTTTTTATGCCATTACCAAGTTGTTTTCATTACTGTATCTCTGTAATAGTGTTTGAAGTCAGGGGTGATAATGCCCCTAGAAGTTCCTTTTTATAAAGAATTGTTTTGGATATCCTGGATTTTTTGTTTTTCCATATAAAGTTGATTATTGTTCTCTCAAGTTCTGTGAAGAATTTGTTGGGATTTTGATTGGGATTGCATTGAATTTATAGATTTCTTTTAGTAGAATTGTCATTTTATACTATGTGCATCCTACCAATCCAAGAGCATGGGAGATTCTTCCATTTGCTGGTTCCTCTTCATTTTTTTTTCTTCAAAGCCTTAAAGTTCTTATCAAATAGATCTTTCACTTCCTTGGTTAGTGTTATCCCAAGATATATTATGCTATTTGTGGCTATCATGAAAGGTGAAGTTTCTCCAATTACCCTCTCTGCTTCTTTATCCTTTGAGTATAGGAGGGCTACTGAATTTTTGTGAGTTGATCGTATATCCGGTCACATCACTGAAGGTATCTATTAGCTGTAGGAGTTATTTGGTAGAGTTTTTGGGATCACTGATGTACACTATCATATCATCTGCAAATAATAAAAGTCTGATTTCTTCCTTTCCAATGCGCATTCACTTGATCTCCTTATGTTGTATTATTGCTATTGGCAGAATTTCAAGCACTATGTTAAAGAGACATGGGGAGAGTTGACAGACTTGTCTTACTCCTGATTATATTGGAATGGCTTTGAGTTTCTCTCCATTTAATTTGATGTTAGCTGTTGGCTTGCTGTATATTGCTTTATTATATTTAGATATGATCTTTGTGTCCCTAATCTCTATAGGACATTTATCATAAAGGGGTGTTGAATTTTGTCAAATGCTTTTTCAACATCTAATGAAATGATCATATGTTTTATTTCCTTCAGTTTATTTATTTGATTGATTACATTGATAGATTTTTGTATGTTGAACCAGCCCTGCTTCTCTGGGATGAAGACTACTTGATCATAATGCATAATTTTTTGGATGTGTTTTTGGATTTGGTTTGGCAGTATTTTATTGAGAATTTTTGCATCGATATTCATGAGTGAGATTGGTCTGTAATTCACTTTTTTGGTTAAGTCTTTGTGTGGTTTTGTTGTCAGGGTGACTGAAGCTTCATAAAAGGAGTTTGGCAATGACTCTTCTGTTTCTATTTTGTGAAACACATTAAGGAGTACTAGCTCTTCTTGGAAGTTCTGGAAGAATTCTGTATTGAAACCATCTAGTCCAGGGCTTTTCTTTTCTTTTCTTTTCTTTTTTGGTTGGAAGGTTTCTGATGACAGCTTCTATTTCCTCACGACTTACAGGTCTCTTAAACTGCTCACCTGGTCTTGACTTAATTTTGGCATATGGTACTTATCTTAAAAAGTGTCCATTTCTTTCACATTTTCCAATTTTGTGGCATACAGGCTTTTGTAGTAAGATTTAATGATTCTCTGAAATTCCTCTATGTCTGTGGTTATGTCCCCCTTTCCATTTCTGATCTTGTTAATTTGCATGTTCTCTCTCTGCTGTTTGATTAGTTTGGATAGGGGTATGCCAATCTTGTTGATTTTCACCAGGAACCAGCTTTTTGTTTCATTCATTCTTTCGGTTGTTTTCTGTGTTTCTATTTTGTTGATTTCAGCCCTCAGTTTGATTATTTCCAGTTTTCTACTCCTCCTGATGAATCTGCTCCTTTGTTTTCTAGAGCTTTCAGCTGTGCTAATGTGTGCTTTCTCCGTTTTCTTTAATTGGGCACTTAGTGCTATGAACTTTCCTCTTAGCACTGCCTTCATAGTGTCCCATAGGTCTGGGTATGTTGTGTCTCTATTTTCATTGAATTCAGGGAAGATTTTAATTTCTTTCTTTATTTCTTCCCTGACCCAGGGGTGGTTCAGTAGTTGACTGTTTAGTTTCCATGAGTTTGTAGGCTTTCTGGGATTAGGATTGTTGTTGAATTCTAACTTTATTCCATGGTGATCCGATAGTACACTGGTAATTATTACAACTTCTTTATATCAATGGATGTTTACTTTGTTACCAATTATTTGATCAATTTTTGAGAAGGCTCCATGAGATGCTGAGAAAAAGGTATATTCTTTTCTGTTTGGGTGGAATTTTCTATAGATGTCTGTTAGGTCCATTTGGTTCATTACATCTGTTAGTTCTCTTATTTCTCTGTTAAGTTTCTGTCTGATTGACCTGTGCATTGTAGAGAGGAGTGCTGAAATCACCCACTATTAGAGTGTGGGGTTTGATGCATGTTCTGAGTTCTAGTAATTTTTTTTTACATATGTGGGTGCTTTTATATTAAAGGTGTAGATATTCAGGATTGAGACTGTCTCATGATAAATTGTTCCTGTTATGAGTATAAAGTGTCCATCTCCATGTCTTCTGATTGATTTTAGTTTGAAATCAATTGTGCAAGATATTAGTATAGCCACACCCGCTTGTTTCTTTGGTCCATTTGATTGGAAAACCTTTTCCCAACCCTTTACTCTGAGGTACTGTCTGTCTTTGAGTTTGAGGTGTTTTTTCTTTAAGCAGCATAATGTTGGATCCTGATTTCATATCCATTCTCTTAACCTGTGCCCTTTTATAGGTGAATTGAGTCCATTGATATTAAGTGATATTAATAACCAGTGGTTGCTAACTGCAGTTATTTTTTCTTGTGGTAGTGTTTGTCTGTTTCCCTTTTTCGAGTTGTGCTGGTGGACGGTTGTCAGATGCTTGTGTTATTATGGGTGTTGTTGACTTCCTTAGTTTGTGATTTTCCTTCTTGTATTTTCTGTAAGGCTGGGTTTGTGGCTATGTATTGTTTAAATCTGCTTTTGTCTTGGAATATCTTGTTTTCTCCATTGATGGTGAATGCAAGCTTTGCTGGGTATTGTAGTCTGGGCATGCATCCACAGTTACTTAGTGTCTGTCGCACATCTATCCAAGACCTTCTGGCTTTTATGGTATCCATTGAAAAGTCAGGTGTAATTCTGATAGGTTTCCCTTTATATGTTACTTGACCTTTTCCCCTTGCACCTCTTAATATTCATTCTTTATTCTGTATGTTTTGTGTTTTGATTACTATATGACATGGGGATGTTTTTTTTTGATCCGGTCTATTTGGTGTTCTGTATGCTTCTTGTACTTTCATAGAAATATCATTCATAGGAATATCATAGGTTGGGAAAGTTTTCTTCTATAATTTTGTAGAATATATTTTCTGGGCTTTTGAACTGTAATTCTTCTGCTTCTTCTACCCCTATTATTCTTAGCTTTGTTCTTTTCATGTTGTTCCAGATTTCCTGGATGTTTTGTGTTAAGAATTGTTTGGATTTGCTGTATTCCTTGATCAGTGAGTTTATTTCCTATATAATATCTTCAACATCTGAGTTTATTTCTTTTATCTCTTGTATTCTGTTGGTTACACTTGTCTCTGTAATTCCTGTTCGTTTACCCAGATTTTCCCTCTCCAGCCTTCCCTCTGTTTGTCTTTCCTCCATTGCCACCATTTCAGTTTTCAAGTCTTGTACTGTTTCCCTTACCTGTTTGATTGCTTTTTCTTGGTTTTCTTGGGTATCTTTGAAAGATTTATTCATTTCTTCTAACCTTTGTTAGTCTTCTCATCCATTTCTTTAAAGGAGTTTTTCACATACTGTTTGATGGTCTCTATCACTTTCATAATGTTAGGTTTAACATCAATTTCTTCTACTTCTTCTGGATTACGGTGTTCAAGTCTTCCTGTTGCATGATCGCTGGATTCTGGTGTTATCATGTTGCTTTTCAGATTGTTGGAGCAATTCTTTCATTGGCCCCTGCCTATGTCTTCCTTCAAAAGCAGTCAAGAGAGTCTCAATGGCTTGGTCCAATCTTTTCTGTGGCTAACTGTGTACTTGGGGTTTTTTCTTGTTCTGCCCTCTGTTAGGTCCTCTCAGCACTGAAGTTGGCTCTCAGATCCCCTTCTCCCTGAAGAAGGCTTTGGTGGTGGATCTAAATACCCCACAGATGGAAAGGAGTGTTTGGGGACAAGCTGAGATGGGATAAGTAGAGAAAGCCAGTAGCCGTGAAGATGCCTCACTGAATGGCCAGAAAGTTTAGGGGACTGGAGAGTGCCTGTACTTGGATCCCTGGTGTCCAGCTAGCCAGAGGGGCACACACTCACTCATCTGGATGGATCTCCTGATACTGTATCAGGGCCACTTGCTGCCCAAGCGTCAGGGACCGTGGACCCCAACATAGAAACTATCTTTCCCTCTCTTGACTGGTAAGGAGGCACGAGAAATAATCAGACAGTTTACACCTTCATCAGGGAAAGGTATCTCAGGCTTCTCTACATCCTGAAGATCTACCGCATTTATTATACAAAACATCTTTTAAACTCCAGGAAACCCAAGGTGGGTACCTCTTTAATATTCTCTTTCCAGAGGACGAGGGGCTAGAGAAAAACCTGCAACTTAGTCATCAGCTTTGGCAAACATCTCTTCCCAGGCGATCTACATTTTTAACAAAGGAGAAAGGAGTAGTACATCCTGGCTTTCCTTAGGGCAGTGACACCCTGTCTGCAGGGATATGTGACCACCTCAGTTGGGGCCTATGGCTTCGGAGTCTGACTGCCATACCATACAGAAATATGGGCCTACAGTCAAGGACCTCACAGACAAAAGGGCGGGCTTGGCAGGTAACAGCTAGTTGGAACAAAAAAACCCTGCATCTGTTGCACTCACCACTGTGACCCCAGACACTCAGCCCTGAATCATGCTGAATTGGGGGATCCTAGAACCCCACAGATGGAAAGGGGTGCTTGAGAACAAGCTGGGATGGGATAAGTAGAGAAAGCCAGTAGCCAGGGAGAAGCCCCAATTAATGGCCAGAAAGTTTAGGGTACTGGAGCCCAATTCTTTTTCTTAAGAGGTTTCTCTTTTTCAGACCAAATTTTTATTAATTTGATTAATTTTAAAAAGATTTATCTATTGCTTTTCTTGTCCTGTAGCAACAAGAGCAAAATTCCTTTTCCAGTGTAGCACATCTCGTGGCTTCCATTGTATGGTCAACACATCATTGAAATACACTTGCTGATTTAATTCAGAAGTATTTTCTGCTATCCCATGTCTTTCTGTTACTGTTATTCCTCTCTCATTAGTGTTAAGAAAATTCAAGCTTAATAAATCATTATACAGTTTATTTCTGGAGGTATTTTTTATCCCTTTCTGTTTGTTTATCATATACTTTATAGTTTAATTTGATCTTTCTATAACTGGTTGTATTGTAGGATTGCTTGGTATACCTGTAATATCCTTTATAGTAAAATGAGTAAAAAACTCTTTCACTTTTGCGTCAATGTTTATGAGTGAGATTGGTCTGTAATTCTCTTTCTTAGTAATGTCTTTCTGTGGTTTGGGTATCAGTGTAATTGTAGTCTCATAAAAAGAGTTCGGCAAATTTCCTTTTGTTTCCTTTGTGTGGAATAATTTGACCAGTCTTAGTTCGTCTTTGAAAATTTTATAGAATTCTGAGCTGAAACTATCTGGTCCTGGGCTTTTATTGGTTGGGAGCCTTTTGATGACTATTTTTATTTCTTCAGCAGTTATAGATATGTTTAACTTGCTTATCTGATCTTGATTTAATTTTGGTAATTATAGAAATAATAATTTAATGTTATTAAATTATTATTAATAATAATATAAAATAGAAAGTTATCAATTTCTTAGAGGCATATTCTGAAAAATTATCTGTTTTTATTTCTGTAGGTATACCAATGATGGACATAACTTCTAATAAATGCATGATACTTGTATCAGCCTTTTCTGAGCTAAAAGCAGTTTCACATTGAAAAACTCAATAAGTGTCAATGGTGTGGTGTACATATTTTAATTATCCAAAATCTGTAAAGTGGAACACATCCATCTGCAAGATTTCATTCTTTTGAGTACCCTTTGGGTTAGTCCCTGTAGTTATCAGTGTTTGGTTATAGAAATTACAAGTAGGATATCTCTTTATAATCTCCTTAGCTTGTTGCCTTGTAATACATGGCAACCTTTGTTATTGCCATAATGTTTTTAGTGAAATTGTGAAGCCTTCAGCATATTTCCAATCAATAATCTATCAATTTCTGCATTGCCTTGTGGTAGAGGACTGGACAGACCCTTATAGGATTGAATATGTGTTATGTATATGGGACAAAGCCCATTCATGATTATATCTTGCACCTGTATGAATAATAAAGTAAGTTCTGCATAATCTGGTATAAATTCAGTAGTTTCAATATGCAAGGCAACTCATTTTGCATATTGCAAGTCAGTAACTATATTGGGAGTTTTTTATAATTCTTTAGTACCATGAGAATAGTATAGAAGTAGAGAGCAATATATATTGAAGAATCTAAAGCTATTGAAACGGACTTTTAATTAGTTTAAGAAGTATGAATACAAATTCTTTCAAAGAAAAATACTTTCACATGTGGAACATTCTGTCTCTAATCAGGGATATAAGTGTGACTGCTTGGAGTCTTTTCTCATAATACATCATTTTCCTTATCTGAACGCAAATTGCTTGCAAAAAGAATGCTCTAATTGATTTTTTTTATTTTTTTTGAAAGTAAATTTTATTAAATTATAAAAGTTTCCATTTCCGCCCCTCTTCCCAACACCCTCCCACTCCCCCCACTCCCTCTCCTCCTCCCTCTTCGTCCCTTAGGGCAGTCAGGGTTTCCTGCCCTGTGGGAAGTTCAAGTTCCTCCCCCCTCCCTCCAGGTCCAGGAAGGTGAGTATCCAAACAGACTGGATCCCCAAAATCCAGAATATGCAGAGGAAACAGGTCCCAGTATCATAGTCAATGGCTTTTCAGAAAGACTTCAGGCCAGCCACATTCAGAGAATCCGGCCAAATTCCGAGAATCTGGTTAGATCACATCCTCGTTCAGTCCCAGTCCAACTGGCCTTGGTAAACTCTCATTAGATCCGTTTCCTTGTATCAGTGGGTGATAGCATCCCTCGCAGTACTGATTTCGTTTTTCATGTTTTTCCTCCTTCTGCTCCTCATTTGAACCTCGGGGGGCTCAGTCCGGTGCTCCAATGTGGGTCTCCGACTTTATCGCCGTCCTTCGCCAGATGAAGGATCTATGGTGATAAGCAAAATATACATCAGTATGGTTATGGGCCACGGCCGATTCAGGCACCCTCTCCTCTGTCCAGAGAACCATCTGGGGGATCACTCCTTGGACCTGGGATCCCATATATAATCAAGTCTCCTGTAAACACTAAAATGACTCCCTTAGTTGAAATATAGTCTTCCCTGATCCCATATTCATCCTTCCTCCCTCCCCCCCCATCCCAGGCCACCGAGCTTTCCCCATTCCTCCCCTACTCCCTTCTCTCTAACCCTCTCCCCTTCCATCAACCCTCCCACCCACCCATGCACCCGAGGTTACCTGGGACTCTTGTCTATTTCCTACCTCCTGGTGGATAGCTAAATAATCTTCATCAGGTTCATCTTCTTATTTAGTTTCTCTAGGATCACGAATAATAGGCTCAAAGACCTTTAATTATGGTTAGAATCCACTTATGAGTGAATACATACCGTGTTCCTCTTTTTGGGTCTGGCTTACCTCACTCAGTAAAGCGTTTTCTATTTCCATCCATTTGCATGCAAAATTCAAGATGTCATTGTTTTTTACCGCTGAGTAAAACTCTAATGTGTATATGTTACACACCTTTTTTAACCATTCTTCTATTGAGGGGCACCTAGGCTGTTGCCAGGTTCTGGCTATTACAAATAGTGCTGCTATGAACATAGTAGAACAAATGCTTTTGTAGTATGTTAGGGAATCTCTAGGGTATATTCCCAAGAGTGGAATTGCTGGGTCCTGAGGGAGGTTGACTCCCAGTTTCCTGAGAAACCGCCACACTGATTTCCACAGTGGCTGCGCGAGTTTGCATTCCCACCAACAATGGATGACTGTTCCCCTCACCCCACATCCTCTCCAGCATAGGCTATCATTGGTGTTTTTGATTTTAGCTATTCTGACAAGTGTAAGATGGTATCTCAAAGTGGTTTTGATTTTCATTTCCCTGATCGCTAAGGAGGTTGAGCATGACCTTAAGTGTCTTCTGGTCATTCGAAGTTCATCTGTTGTGAATTCTCTGTTAAGTTCAGTACCCCATTTTTTAATTGGGTTAATTAGAGTTTTAGTGCCTAGTTTCTTGAGTTCTTTGTATATTTTGGAGATCAGACCTTTGTCTGATGAGGGGTTGGTGAAGATCTTCTCCCAGTCAGAAGGCAGCCTTTTTGTCCTACTGACAGTGTCCTTTGCTTTACAGAAGCTTCTCAGTTTCAGTAGATCCCATTTATTCATTGTTTCTCTTATTGTCTGTGCTGCTGGGGTCTTACTTAGGAAGAGGCCTCCTGTGCCTATATCTTGTAGACTACTTCCCACTTTCTCTTCTATCAGGTTCAAAGTGGACGGATTAATGTTGATGTCTTTAATCCATTTGGACTTCAGTTTTGTGCATGGTGATAGATATGGATCTACTTTCATTTTTTTACAGGTTGACATCCAGTTATGCCAGCACCATTTGTTAAAGATGCTTTCCTTCTTCCATTGTATACCTTTAGCTCCCTTTTCGAAAATTAGGTGTTCATAAGTTTGTGGGTTAATATCTTGGTCTTCTATTTGATTCCATAGGTCGACTTCTCTGTTCTTATGCCAATACCAAGCTGTTTTCAATACTGTAGCTCTATAATAGAGTTTGAAGTCAGGGATGGTAATGCCTCCAGAAGTTCTTTTATTGTATAAGATTGTTTTGGCTATCCTGGGTTTTTTGTTTTGCCATATAAACTTGATTATTGTTCTCTCAAGATCTGTGAAGAAGTTTGATGGGATTTTGATGGGGATTGCATTGAATCTATAGATTGCTTTTGGTAGAATTGCCATTTTTACTATGTTGATTCTCCCAATCCAAGAGCAGGGGAGGTCTTTCCATTTTCTGGTATCCTCCTCAATTTCTTTCTTCAAAGACTTAAAGTTTTTGACAAATAGATCTTTCACTTCCTTGATTAGAGTAACCCCAAGATATTTTATGCTATTTGTGGCTATCATGAAAGGTGATGTTTCTCTGATTTCCCTCTCTGCTTCTTTATCCTTTAGGAGGGCCACTGATTTTTTGGAGTTGATCTTGTATCCTGCCACGTTACTAAAGGTGTTTTTCAGCTGTAGGAGTTCTTTGGTAGAGTTTTTGGGGTCACTTATGTACACTATCATATCGTCAGCAAATAACGAAAGTTTAACTTCATCCTTTCCAATACGAATCCCCTTGATCTTCTTATGTTGTCTTATTGCTATTGCTAGAACTTCAAGCACTATATTGAAGAGGTATGGAGAAAGTGGACAGCCTTGTCGCATTCCTGGTTTTAGTGGAAAGGCTTTGAGTTTCTCTCCATTCAGTTTGATGTTAGCTGTCAGCTTGCTGTATATTGCTTTTATTATATTTAGGTATGATCCTTGTATCCCCAGTCTCTCCAACACCTTTATCATAAATGGGTGTTGAATTTTGTCAAATGCTTTTTCAGTATCTAGTGAGATGATCATATGGTTTTTTTCTTTCAGTTTATTTATATGATGGATTACATTGATAGATTTGCGTATGTTGAACCAGCCCTGCATCTCTGGAATGAAGCCGACTTGATTATAATGGATAATTTTTCTAATGTGCTCTTGGATTCGGTTTGCCAGTATTTTATTGAGAATTTTCGCGTCGATGTTCATGAGTGAGATTGGCCTGTAATTCTCTTTCTTGGTTGTGTCTTTGTGTGGTTTTGGTATTAGGGTAACTGTAGCTTCATAAAAGGAGTTAGGAAATGACTCTTCTGTTTCTATATTGTGGACTACGTTAAGGAGTATAGGTATTAGCTCTTCCTGGAAGTTCTGGTAGAATTCTGCATTGAAACCATCTGGTCCTGGGCTTTTTTTGGTAGGGAGATTTTTGATAACAGCTTCTAATTCTTCGCGACTAACAGGTCTATTTAGATTGTTCACCTGTTCTTGGTTAAACTTTGGTATATGGTACTTATCTAAAAAAATGTCCATTTCTTTTACATTTTCCAACTATGTGGCATATAAACTTTCATAGTAAGATCTAATGATTCTCTGAATTTCCTCTGTGTCTGTGGTTATGTCCCCTTTTCATTTCTGATCTTATTAATTTGCATGTTCTCTCTCTGCCGTTTGATTAATTTGGATAGGGGTTTGTCAATCTTGTTGATTTTCTCCAAGAACCAGCTTTTTGATTCATTGATTCTTTGGATTGTTTTCTGTGTTTCTATTTTGTTGATTTCAGCCCTCAGTTTGATTATTTCCAGTCTTCTAGACCTCCTGGGTGAATCAGCTTCTTTTTTTTCTAGATCTTTCAAGTGTGCTGTTAAGTCTCCCATGTGTGCTTTCTCCGCTTTCTTTAATTGGGCACTTAGTGCTATGAACTTTCCTCTTAGCACTGCTTTCATAGTGTCCCATAGGTTTGAGTATGTTGTGTCTTTGTTTTCATTAAATTCAAGGAAGAGTTTAATTTCTTTCTTTATTTCTTCCTTGACCCAGGGGTGATTTAGTAGTTGACTGTTCAGTTTCCATGAGTTTGTTGGCTTCCTGGGGGAAGCATTGTTGTTGAATTCTAATTTTAGTCCATGGTGATCTGACAAGACACAGGTAGTTACTAATATTTTTTTGTATCTGTGGAAGTTTGCTTTGTTACCGAGTATGTGGTCAATTTTCGAGAAGGTTCCGTGAGCTGCAGAGAAAAAGGTATATTCTTTCCTATTTGGGTGGAGTGTTCTATAGATGTCTGTTAAGTCCATTTGATTCAATACCTCCAATAAATCTCTCAATTCTCTGTTTGGTTTCTGTCTGATTGACCTGTCCATTGGTGAGAGAGGAGTGTTGAAGTCTCCTACCATTAGTGTGTGTGGTTTGATGACTGCCTTGAGTTCTAGAAGAGTTTCTTTTACATATGTGGGTACCTTTATATTAGGAGCATAGATATTCAGGATTGAGACATCCTCCTGATGAATTGTTCCAGTTATGAGTATGAAATGTCCATCTCCATTTCTTCTGATTGATTTTAGTTTGAAGTCGGTTTTGTTAGATATTAGAATGGCCATGCCCGCTTGTTTCTTAGGTCCATTTGCTTGGAAAACCTTTTCCCAACCCTTTACTCTGAGTAGGTGTCTGTCTTTGTGGTTGAGGTGTGTTTCTTGTAAACAGCAGAATGTTGGATCCTGTTTTCGTATCCAATCTCTAAGTCTGTGCCTCTTTATAGGTGAATTGAGTCCATTGATATTAAGTGATATTAATGACCAGTGGTTGTTGACTCTGGTCGTTTTTTTTTTTTTTTTTTTTTTTTAGGTAGTAGAGTGTATGTGTTTTTCTTCTTTGATTTGTGCTTGTGAATGGTCGCTAGATGTTCGAGTTATTGTAGGCCGTGTTGGGAATGTTGGATTCCTTCGGTAGTGATTTTCCTTCTAATATTCTCTGTAAGGCTGGATTAGTAGCTACGTATTGTTTAAATTTGTTTTTATCCTGGAATATTTTGTTTTCTCCGTTGATAGTGAACAATAGCTTGGCTGGGTATAGTAGTCTGGGTTTGCATCCATGGTCTCTTAGTTTCTGCAGTACCTCTATCCAGGATCTTCTGGCTTTCATGGTTTCCATAGAGAAATCCGGTATAAGCCTGATAGGTTTACCTTTATAAGTTACTTGACCGTTTTCCTTTGCAGCTCTTAAAATTTTTTCTTTAATATTTATGTTTTGTGTTTTGATTATTATATGGCGAGGGGATGTTTTTTACTGATCCAGTCTATTCAGTGTTCTGTATGCTTCTTGCACCTTCATAGGAATATCGTTCTTTAGGATGGGAAAGTTTTCTTCTATAATTTTGTTGAGTATATTTTCTGGACCTTTGAAATGAAATTCTTCTCCTTCTTCTACTCCTATTATTCTTAGATTTGGTTTTTTTATTGTGTCCTACAGTTCCTGAATGTTTTGTGATGAGAATTTGTTGGATTTGCTGTTTTCTTTGGTCAGAGTGTTTAATTTCTCTATGGTATCCTCAGAGTCTGAGATTCTTTCTTCTATCTCTTTTATTCTATTGGTTAAGCTTATTTCTGAAGTCTCTGTTCGTTTACCCAGATTTTCCATAGCCAGCCGGCCCTCGGTTTGTGATTTCTTCATTGACTCCATTTCAGTTTTCAAATCTTGAACTGTTTCTATTACCTGTTTGATTGTTTTTTCTTGGTTTCCCAGAATTTCATTTACGGATTTACTCATTTCTTCAAACTTTTTGGTATATTTCTCTTCCATTTCTTTACTCATTTCCTCAATTTTTTTGTTATACTTATCTTCCATTTCTTTATGGCAGATTTTCACCTCCTGTTTAAGTTCCTCTATTATTTTCATAAAGAAGCGCTTAGAGTCGATTTCTTCTATTTCTTCTGGAGTAGGGTATTCAATTCTTCTAGTTTCGAGCTCCCTGGATTCTGGCGATGTCATGTTGCCTTTCAGGTTGTTGGAGGAATTCTTGCATTGGCGCCTGCCCATCTCCCCCACTCTGGATGAAACTCCTCAGCACTTTCTGGATAGAACTCCTCAGCACTCTCTGGGTAGGACTTCACAGCACTCTCTGAATAGAGCTCCTCAGCCCTCTCTGGGAAGAACTCCTCAGCAATGCAACAGGTATAACTGGTCTTCCCAGGACCCGGGAGACAAAGGGCCCGCAGCAGTGGGGGGAGGGGAGGGGTCCCTTGGAACACAGAAGACCCTGCTGCAGAAGCTGAGGGGGGAAGGGATGTGCTCCCTTCCCGGACAGGCAGGCAGGCTGCCCAGGCTAGCACCCACTCAGCTCTCTGGGAAGAGCTCCTCAGCAGTGCAACAGGGCTAGCTGGTCTTCCCAGGACCCAGGAGACAAAGGGCCCGCAGCAGTGGGGGGAGGGGAGGGGTCCCTTGGAACACTGAAGACCCTGCTGCAGAAGCTGGGGGGTGGCTGTGCTCTCTTCCTGGGCAGGCAGGCCGCCCAGGTGAGCACCCACTCACCTCTCTGGGAAGAACTCCTCTCTAATTGATTTTATAATATTTCATACACCAAGTATTTCATGATCAATTATACATATTTTCATGAGAAATATTGTCAAAATTCTATAATAAATGTTTTGCTTGTACACATTTTACAGACAAGGAAATTATAATACAGTCAGGAAAAAGTTTCATCAAAGTATGGGATATTATGCAATGGAGGTTTCTATTGCTCTCTACTTCTTTTCAGCCTATCCCAAGGCTCGCTTTTGTGATCAAAATTAAATTGCCCAAGTGATCTCCCTTTAGTGTTTAGAATATTTATTGACCACATCACTTCAATGATTCATCTTTATTGGTTGTGCTATAAATTAGTGAAAGTAAATTCATTTACTTGTAGAATAGTAATATGTTTGAAAAGAATATGCAGGTGCTGGCCCTGGGAAGTTGATGACTATTACTATGTCTGGAGACCAAGGAAAATGAAAGAAACATCTAGCAGATTGACCCCCTTCTGTTAAACTTCCTGGTCATTCTCACATCAAATATTCCTATTCCTGCTCATAAAAGCTTCCCTTTATCTGTTCCACCTTTTATTTCAAAACCCCTCATATATTCCTCCTTGATTTCTTTTATATTTTTCACCATTGTTATTAATTGTCATTACATATACATGTATGTGCTACTAAGTACATAAAACAATATGATTGCCTAAGCATGACCTGAACAAGAATGATACCCACTGATATGTTAACATGAATGAAGGAAATCTTTCAAATCCTTCACTGAGAATTAGAGGGAACAAATGAAATTTGGCAGACAAATAGTCTTCCCCAGGGAAGAGCACATCAACTGGTTATCTAGTAACAAATGGTAAGCGCTGAAAAGTGTATAATTTTTTAAACTGCTCAATTTTGTTAGAGGAGGTGACTTTTGAGACAGGTTTTCTCTGTGAAGCCATGGCTCTCCTGGAACTCATTTTGTAGACCAGGCTGTCCTCGAACTCACAGAAGTCTGTCTGCCTCCTTATTCCCTCAGTGTTAGAATTAAAGGCATGAACCACCATTGTCCCGTTTAAACTGTCTTATTTTGTATGTAATTTAAGTAACAGTATTTATTTTCAATTTTATCACTTAAATTTAGTTATTTTTATTAAAAATCTCTTAGGATTGGTTTTAAAGTAAGTGTTTTGTTTTGTTTTGTTTTTGATAGTAATATAGACCTAAAGTAAAAAATAAACATGTCACTAAACATAGGGGCATATTTCTAACTTATGCAAAGCAGGACAATTTAGTGTTAGCTTTTAAACTCTCTTGTTTTCTCCTTTTGTGACCATCTCTGTGAAGCTTACTCAAGCTAAAGTCTTTGTCTAGTCTTCCATGCCATTGCAATAAGCATATGAATGGTTGATGAATAGCTTTCAGGACACTGGCAAACAAAATGAGACTCTTGATATTCCTTCTTACAGGTGTCTTAAGAAAAGACTTCAATTTTTTTTAAAATCTTAATATATATTTCCATTTCTTGAGTCAAATGAAAGAAAATATTTTCAAAGAGGAGAGAAATACACACTTGGAATCCCTTTGGATTTCTCAAAATCTGGTTTAGTTCAGTGCAAAGATGTGGATTGACTTGAAATTCAAATCATCCAACTGTCTGTACGGCTACAGTAATAAAAAATATTAACTCTCTGGTGTTTTAATATATTGGTCAAGAGTTAAAATTATTGATATTTAATTTGGGTATTCTTTTAATCAAAGGAATGCAGAACAGTCTATCAGGGTACTAATAATGCCTTATCATGCACTGTGTATTAAAATTATAAAGATAGAAACAAACCTCTCCTGGGAGACCTTCTGTTCCTGCTTCCACAGATGTTCCTGCCACAAGGAAGACAAGTGTATGTTGTGTGGAGCTGGCAATGTTGGAGCTGTAATGAGATGATGATGACTTTAGAATGTCAGTGCAGATGATGACAATGGGAAATTAATGCTTTCTGTTGAGCAACTTTGCTTATAATTGATCTCTGCTACTTTTCAGGTGAATGTTGTTGCCTTGGGTTTCCAGGGAATGTGTGCATAATGATTATTGCTTTTCTTAGAAAATGACAACTCATTAAGAGGACTATCTCCTGACAGGCTTACCTATTAATATGTTTGTTCATCTAAAGCAGGTAAACAAAACAATAGGAATTTAGAGTTGCTTTATCCATGTGAAAAAATAAATTAACTAAATAAACCATATTGAAATACATTGTGTAGAAGAAAATACTGGTGTGATATATAAGACATGCATATTAAAACACCTGATCAAATAGAATTCACAAAAATGTAAGGATATTTCTAACTGGAAACATCCAACAAACATGCAAATTTCTATGAAGTTGCAAACATGAATGAGACTCATGTTTTAGGTTATGTTCAGACTTGTGAGCAAAACTGTTATTAAGGACTTATTTTTCTGTTGAAATTACTGGTGTGACATAATCAACCAATATAATCCCTTTTAATCTTTTGTATAAGCTTTATTTTCATTTTAATTATATTCATAATGATAAAGCATAGGTAACAAAAGTGAATCTGTTTTAAAAGTTAAAATCTCTAGCATTTTTATAATAACTGTGAGAGTTTCGTTCATGTTCTGATGCCAGGAAAGGGGGTAGATCATAGAATGTTGAGGAAAAACTTGAGGAGACTGTGGGTAGCTATCAATCAATATGACATACTTTATTCAGCAGCACATAGTCTTTTAGGAAATCAGCTGCCAGCAAATACACAGGCATATGCCAGGACACATGGGTTTAATACAGTCAAGCACAGATAACATAGATGTGTCTCGTAGAGGTACACACACAGGCCTATAGACAGGCAGGCTGACAGGACAGAGGCAAGGGGATCAAAAAAAGGATGGGCCTCTGATAACAAAGTCAGAACTAATTAAAGTAGCCTTCTTGTAAAATAGTTGTACAAAGTATGACATCATTCTCTGCTTTTGGGTTTCCTAGACCTCAAGGGTCAGCCATTTTTCAATAACTCATAGCATCTTAGTCTGGTTATCAGTGTCAAATTATCTAAACATAAACTTAACCTTAAACCCTCTGCTCCCATCATTCTCTCTCTTTTGTGAGTTAGTGCTTCATCAAACCAAACACTTATGGTCCTATTTTGGTTCATAATCAATAGTAACATTATAGGAAATGACAACTTTTGTTACTATTTTTTAAGTTCTAAGTCTCTATATGTAACTTAGGTTCTCAGGCCCATTAGGAACTTAAGTCCATGTGTAGCTCTATGCTCTTTTCATTCTCCATGCTCTTAAGATCCTTTCTACTAGCCACACAATTTTAACACCCCTTCTTTCTGTGTTAGTCAACATTTGATTTTACCAAATAACATTTATTGATAGTTTTACTATTGCTGCCTTTCCTGTGACTTGTGGGCTCCTAGAGAAACTGTCAGTGTACTGAGCATCTCTCTTTTGAGGGCCCATATCTCATACTACTGTTTGTATTGTGCTGGTCTCAAGACCTTTTATGATTACTATTTAGGTATCCCTCTTTGGTACAGATTCAAGTCATTATTCCTTAGAGTTACTCAACATTCAGCGCAATGATTTTAGTTTTGTTCTCAGAACAACTAACTCTCAGAATCACTGCCACAGATACCAGATTTGCAAGAGAACTGGAGGTTAGCTTAGTAACATCAACATAAACATACAAAGTGAACACCTATGGCAGAACTTCAAGTTCTGAGTCACCAAACTTTAACAAATCATAGAATTATATGCATAACTAGCATCACTGTCACTCGTTTGATTTTATTCATGTGACTGCCATATAATTGCTCCTGCCAAAGGAAAGGAACATAGGTGCCTATGGACTAATGTATGAGACAACTTCAATATCAACGAGGACTAACACTCTCTTTACATGAGTGTGAAACAATGAATGGTTAATCCAACACGAAACTACCAGTCTTATGTAGTTCCAGGGTACATTGGCCCCACCTCAAGGTTCCCATGGAGGAAGTTCTATCTGTTGAGGTCCAAAGTACTTGTTTACATTTCAAGAACTCTTTGTATCACTGCTGGGTTCTGTAGTGTGGGCAGCAGTAGTACCTGAAGTGTTCTTAGACACCAGCTATGTAGTTCCCACATTAAAGCTCATTGTTTCTAGCAGAGAGAAACCTTGTTTTTTTTTTCTTTTTGGTTTTAGAAGATAGGCATCTCTATAGCTTTGGAGCCTGTCATGGAACTTGCTCTTGTAGACCAGGCTGGCCTTGAACACAAAGAGATCTACCTGTCTCTGCCTCCAGAATCCTGGGATTAAGGGCATGTGTTTCAACTTTTATCACTGGGGGAAGCTTTAAACTTTTTCTTTTATCTTTAATTTATTGTAGGTGATCACTCATGTTTTCTGACAACTTTTCATCTTCAGGACAAGGCAGACATGCTGAATGTTCACTCAACTCATTAGTGTGTATTGCTAAAAATTTCCTATTCATAGGACTTGTAGGCATTTTATATTTTTATTTTTTCATTTAGTATTATTTTATTGATTTTATTGAGCTATACATTTTTCGCTGCTTCCCTCCATTCCTCTCTTTCCTTCAATCCTCTCCCATGGTACCCATGCTCGCAACTTACTCAGATGATCTTTACTTTTTTTATTTCCCATGTAGATTAGATCCATGTATGTCTCTCTTAGGGTTCACATTTTTGTCTAGGTTCTCTGGGGTTGTGAATTGTAGGCTGTTATTTTATTTTTGCTTTATGTCTAAAAGCCACTTATTAGTGAGTACATCTGATATTTGTCTTTCTGGTTCTGGGTTACCTCACTCAAATGTTATTTCCTAGATCCATCCATTTGCCTGAAAATTTCAAGATGTCATTATTTTTTCTGCCATATAGTACTCCATTGTGTACAATAATGTTTGGTTGAGGGGCATTTAGATTGTTTCTAAGATCTGGCTATGACAAACAATGATTCTATGAACATAATTGAACACAGATCCTTGCCGCACAATTGAGCATCCTTTGTGTATATACCCCAAAAGGTATTTATAGGTCTTGAGGAAGACTGTTTCCTAATTTTCTGAGAAATTACCATAGTGATATAAAAAGGGACTGTACCAGTTTATACTCCCATCAATGCAGCAGTTCCCTTTACCCCAAAACCTCTCCAGCATAAGTTGTTATCCGTGTGATCTTGGCCCTTCTTACAGGTGTAAGATAGAATCGCAGAGTTGTTTTGATTGCATTTCTCTAATGGCTAAGGATGTTGAGCTTTTCCGGCAGTGTCTTTCAGTAATTTTAGATTTCTCTCTTGATAGTTCTCTGTTTAGGTCCATACTCCATTTTCTTATTGGGTTATTTTTTTCTTTCATTGACCAATTTCTTGAGTTCTTTGTATATTTTGTGGATTTACTCAAAAAAATCAGTAGCCCACATTACACAGTTCATAAAAGAGCTGAGAAAGAAATCAGAAAAACATCATCCATCACAACAGCCACAAATAGCAAAAAAAAAAAAAAAATCTTGGAGTAACTCTAACCAAACAAGTGGAAGACCTGTATAACAAGAACACCAGAAAGTGGAAAGACCCCCTTGCTTTAGGGTAGATAGACTTAACATAGAAAGAATGTCGATCTTAGCAAAAGCAATCTACAGATTCAATGCAATGCCCATCATAATCCCAGCAAAATTCTTCACAGACCTGGAAAGAACCATAATGTACTTCATTTGAAAAAGTAAAAAACCCAGGATAGCCAAAATAATTCTGTACAGTAAAGCAACTTCTGGAGGCATCACAATTCCTGACTTCAAACTCTCCTACAGAGCTACAGTACTAAAAACAACCTGACATTGGCCTGAAAAATGATAGGAGGACCAATGGAACTGAAACAAAACTCAGATATTAATCCAAACACCTACAAACACCTGATTTCTGACAAATAAAGAAAAAATATAAAATGAAAAAAGAAAGCACATTTAACAAATGGTGTTGGCATTACTGGATTTCAACATGTATTAAATGAAAATATATGCAAATCTGTCACCATGCACAAAACTCAAATCCAAATGAATCAAAGATCTCAACATAAAGCCAACCACACTGAATCTCAAAGAAGAGAAAGTAGGAAGTACTCTTGAATGCATTGGCATAGGAGACCACTTCCTAAATAAAATCCCAGTAGCATAGACACTGAGAGAAACAATTAATAAATGGAACTCCTGAAACTGAGTAGCTTCTAAAAACAATGGGAATGGTCAATAAAAAAATAGCCAGAACCTGGAAACAACCTAGGTGCCCCTCAATAGAAGAATGGTTAAAAAAGGTGTGGAACATATATACATTATAGTTTTACACAGCGGTAAAAAAACAATGACATCTTGAATTTTGCATGCAAATGGATGGACATAGAAAACGCTTTACAGAATGAGGTAACACAGACCCAAAAAGAGGAATATGGTATATATTCACTCATAAGTGGATTCTAGCCATAATTAAAGGTCTTTGAGCCTATTATTCGTGATCCTAGAGAAGCTAAATAAGAAGGTGAACCTGAAGAAAATCATGTAGTTATCCTTTTGGAGATTGGAAGTAGACAAGAGTGCCAGGCAACCTCGGGTGCACGGGGGTGGGAGGGTTGTTGGAAGGGGAGAGGGTTAGAGAGAAGGGAGTAGGGGAGGAATGGGGAAGGCTCGGGGGATTGGGATGGGGGGAGGGAGGAAGGATGGATATAGGATCAGGGAAGTATATATCTCAACTAAGGGAGTCATTTTAGAGTTTACAAGAGACTTGATTATAAAGGGGATCCCAGGTCCAAGGAGAGATCCGCAGATTGTTCTCTGGACAGAGGAGAGGGTGCCTGAATCGGCATTGGCCCATAACCATACTGATGAATATTTTGCATATCACCGTAGAACCTTCCTCTGGCGATGGATGGAGATTGAGACAGAGACCCACATTGGAATACTGGACGTAACTCCCTAGGTCCAAATGAGAAGCAGAAGGAAAGAGAACGTGAGCAAAGAAGGCAAGACCAGAGGGAACCTTCACTAGTTGATGGATGGAGATTGAGACAGAGACCCACATTGGAGCACTGGACTGAGCCCCCAAGGTCTAAATGAGGAGCATAAGGAGGGAAAACATGAACAAGAAAGGCAGGACCGTGAGGAGTGCGTTCACCCACTGATACAAGGGGACTGATCTAATGAGAGTTCACCAAGGCCAGTTGGACTGGGACTGAACAAGCACGTGATCCAACCAGATTCTCTGAATGTGGCCAGATTCTCTGAATGTGGCTGGCCCAGAGTCTTTCTGAAAAGCCATTGACAATGACACTGGGACTTGTTTCCTCTGCATATTCTGGATTTTTGGGATCCATTCTGTTTGGATAGTCACCTTCCTGGACCTGGAGGGAGCAGGGAGGAACTTGAACTTCCCACAGGGCAGGAAACCCTGACTGCTCTTAGGGATGGAGAGGGAGGAGAGGGAGTGGGGGGATTGGGATGGTGTTGGGAGGAGGGGCAGAAATGGAAACTTTTATAAGTAAAAAAAAAACAGACAATAAATGGTCATTAAAGGTCAAAAAAAATGTCAGCCTACAGAATGTGAAAAGATCTTAAACAACTCTACATCAGACAGAGGGCTGATCTCCAAATATCCAAAGAATTCAAGAATTTGGTCATCAAAAGAACAAATAATCAAATTAAAAATATAGGCCCTTTTCTAGAGGGAAACAGTAATGAAGAATAACTTCATTTGCCATCTCCACTGTTTGTACCCCTGGTGTTGAAGTTCAGGGACTGACTCTCTTTGGGTTTGACTATACTAATTTCTGCTTGATGAAAGAGTCTGAATGAACTCACACTCCAAACGTATTGGACTCTCACAGAACATTAAACGTCTGCCATTTTGTGCTGACTCGTATCCTACCACCATACCAGACCAGCATCCTTATCCTCCTTTGCTTATGGTGGATTAAATCGTCAGAGTCACATTGATTCAACATAAACCAGATCTGTTGCAAAATATGCACAGTATAAAGGGCCTCATTGTGAGAGCTTAAGCACGGTATGCTGCAGTTCTCTGTCTATCTTTCTAAACTGGGACATTTAGAATATTTTAGCATGTCTTCTGTGCTTAACGTAAAGAGGTAAAGCATTTTTAACCTAGCACACATGCACACTTTTTAGAAGAGAAATTAATACCTCTTGAGGCTAGACAAGTAGCACACTGTTTAGAGTACTGACTCATACTCCAGAGGACTTAGATTCAATTCCCAGACCAACCTGGCAGCTAACACTCATCTGTAACTCCTGTCTCTGGGAATAAAATGTCTTCCTCCAACACTCTTCATACACAATGCACAGGCATACATACAGGTATGTATAAATAAATAAATAGGCTAGTAATACTAGCTTATGTTAGGGAAAAAAACTTATCTCTTTATTTAATAATCTTACATTGTAATTTTGAAATAACATAATTAAATGTTTAATTTTTTATTCTAAGTACTAACTTATTCTACTCTTTCCTTCATGATACAAAACAATTTCTCATCACTGAAATATACTCACCATGCACAAAATTTGATTTGATTTTTATTAGCTTCTTATTAAAACATTAACCCATAAGTTTTCATTAGTGTTTTTGATCTTGGCCATTCTTACAGGTGTAAGATGGAATCTCAGAGTTGTTTTAATTTGCATTTCTCTTATGAATAAGAATGTTGAACATTTCCTTAAGTGTCTATCAGTCATTTTAGATTCCTCCTTTGAGAGCTCTCTCTTTAGGTCTATACTCCAATTTTTTTATTGGATTATGTGTTTTTTTGATGACTAATTTCTTGAGTTCTTTGTATATTTTTGAGATCAGACTGTAACATGAAGTGCTTGCTCGTTGGGGTATCTGTCCCACCCTGTACCCCACAACTGGCAAGACCCAAAGAAAATCACACAGAGGACTCCAAAAGATTATAAACTGATTGGCCCATTAGCTCAGGCTACTTATTAGCTCTTGTAGCTTATATTAGCACATTGTTCTTACCTATATTAGCCACATGGCTTGGTACCTTTCACTTAGGGGCAGCTCACATCTTGCCTCTTTGGTGATCTGGGCAGAACTGTGAGGAATGGGTTTCCTCCTTCGTAGCATTCTCCTGTTCTCATCACCCCACCTCTACTTCCTGTCTGGTTGACCCACCTATATTTCCTGCCTGGCTAATCAGCATTTATTCAAAACATGATTGACAGAATACAGACAATTCTCCCACATCAGACCTCTGTCTGATGTGGGGTTAATGAAGATATTTTCCCATTCTGAAGGCTGTTGTTTTGTCTTGTTGACCATGTTCTTTGATTTTCAAAAGCATTTCAGTTTCAGGAGGTCCCATTTATTAATTGTTTCTCTTAGTATCTGTGCTGCTGGGGTTATGCTGGAGAGGTTGTGGGGAAAAGGGAACACTTCTGCATTGCTGGTGGGCATGCAAGCTGATACAATCCCTTTGGATGTCAGTGTGGTGATTTCTCAGAAAATTAGGAAACAACTTTCTTCAATACCCAGTAATACCACTTTCGGGTATATATCCAAAGATGCTCAATTGTGTCACAAGGACATGTGCTCAACTATGTTCATAGCAGCATTGATTGTCATAGCATTGTTTGGAAACAACCTAAATGCCTCTCAACCAAAGAATGGATAATAAAATATGGTACATTTACACAATGGGACACTACACAGCAGGAAAAAAATAATGACACCTTGAATATTTCAGGAATATGGATGGAGCTAGAAAACATTATTTTTAGTGAGGGAACCCAGATCCAGAAAGACAATTATCACATGTACTCATTCATAGGTGGTTTTTAAACAGAAAGGAAAGAAAACCAGCCTTCAAACCACAATCCCAGAGAAATTAGACAACAATGAGAACACTAAGAGAGACTTCCATAGATCTAATTTATATGGGAAGTAGAAAAAGGTAAGATCTCCTGAATATATTGGGAGCATGAGGTCTTTGGTTGAGGGAGGATTGAAGGGGATAGGGGAGAGGTGGGGAGGGGAGAAGAGGAAAATGTAGAGCTCAATAAAAATCAATAAAAATTAACTCATAAGAATATGTGGTACTTCACATTCTAATGAATATGTTTAATGTTGAAACTTCATAGTTTAATAAAAAGGGATAGATCATGAAATATCTTACACAATTTCAAACTTTTTCTTTTTCAATTAATGTTAAAATATTCTAAAGAACATGATCTTTGTAACATATCTGTTATGTATTGCCTTGTTTACAGTTATTCTTGGCCACAAAGTCTCCTCAGTCATTACAGTCTCTATATCTTTAATTTATTCTGCTTCTGTTTTCTTCTCTCAACAGAACCTCCTGTTATAAAGGTCACCATGATGAACTGAGTCACCATTTCTTCTCCTTCTGACAACTCCACTGTAATTTAAATAGCATAAGCAATAGCATCTTTCTAAATCCACTTTAAAGCTACTTCAGTGACAGCTTGTTGACCATGCAGAAAACAACTAATAAACTTTTATTCAGTACTTGTTTTCTCGCTAATCCAATAATACTTCCTCACTATTTGGAGCCCGTTACATATGGAGGGATTCCCTCCTTAGTCTAGATACATGGGGGAGGGAATTGGTCCTGTCTCAGGTGATATAACAGACTTTTTTGACTCCCCACAAGAGGCCTCACTCTCTCTGAGGAGTGGATGGGTGGTGGGATTGTGAAAATGGAGAAAGTAAGGGTAGCAGGAGGTTGGGAGGGAGAAGGAACTGCAATATTATTTTTATGAATAAATAAATAAATGAAACACTGAAAAAATGACAAGAAAAAACCCACAATGACTGAAGTGTCACAAAATAAGCAGTTTTAAAAACAAAAACTGTGTTTCACCAAAGATCCAAATTAATTTTCTCAGGTGTAGTGATATACTTTGATCACACTCTGACACCCCCAAGTCTGATAAACACAGTTAATTTTTAATCAGAAGGTCGAGTTAACTACTAGTTGATCTAAACTGACCATAGAAAAATGTATTGACATTTTGATTTTTCCCAAAGATTGACTTTAGATGTAAATGAATAAGATTCAATAGTTAGACAAATATTAATCACATTTTTGACTTTTGAAAATGCTAATTCAAAATGTAAAGAGGTGACTAGTCCTTTACTGGCAGAATTAGTATCAATAGCTGAATGAATTAAAAATACAACTGATATTGGATCTCTCACTGATGCCAATACTTGGACAGAAGAAGTGGTTTGTAAAAATTTTAAGAAACATCAGAATATTAGATGTTTGAACTGTAGTAAACCTGGACAACTGAAAAGAAATTGTAGGTAAGACATGATTTTTCTATGAGATAATACAAACAAAAGGCTGAGCTTTTTGAAATATACAGAAGAAGTAAAAAAGGTCAGCATTAGGCTAATGAATTGCGTTGAATAGTCAAGGTAACTCTTTGTCACTGGAAAATGCCTTAGAGGACCTCTTACAGGTCCCCATGCCAATTTTGATTCAATATTTTCCAATTAGAATTGGGGAAACTCCTCCACAGAGCAATTAAGAGATTGATATGGGATTCTCCTCTGTATGCTCTGAATAGCATTGGTTAATAAAGGAACTGCTTTGGGCCTATAGCACAGCTATGGGTGAACAGAGCTAGGCAGTGAAAACTAATCTGAATGCTGGGAGAAAGGAGGCAGAATCAGAGAGACATCATGTAGCCCCCACTGGAGACAAATGCTAGAACTTTAGCTGGTAAGTCACAGCTACAGATAAATAGAAATGAATTAAATTAATATATAATAGTTAGCCCATAAGAAGCTAGAGCTAATGGATCAAGCAGTGATTTAATTAATACAGTTTTTGTGTAAATATTTTGGGGCTAAGTGACCAGGAACTCTCTTCTCCTATCAATTCCTGTTGTAAAAAATAAAATTACACTCTGGAAGACAAAACAACTTTAATAGATAATTCAAAGATTTTAGGAGAGACAATAAAACAAGTATTCTGGCAAACTTTAATAAATGATCAAAAACTAAAGCTAAAACTCCAGATAAATGAATTTGTGATTGAAGGTTTACTAAACACAGGCTCAAATGCAACAATAATTTCACCAAAATCTTGGCAAGCAGATTGTTCTCTTTAACAGATAAAATTTTAACTTATAAGGATTAGAACCTTTTTTACATGTAAAACAAAGTTCATAGGAAAATTAATGCCATATGTGGCCAATATAGCAATGAATTTATGGGGAAGTGATTTTTTTTACAATAATATAAAACCAAGGTTAACATTATAGAGTACTATGATCCAAAACCAAAAAAAACTTTAATAACTTTTTTCTGTATACTGTTAGTACTACATATGAGAACAAAACCATGTCTGCAAATGTTCATCATGTCTTCTATAAAAATACCAAACAAAAATCTGTTTTCTGTTTAAAAATGAATATATTGTTAGTAGGTATGACTGGCTATGTAAATTATTTTCATTAAAAACAAATGATCAAGGTATTTGATCTTTATAATGTATGCTTTGATATGTAATTTATTTACAATGTTCATTTCTTATGTTGAAGCAATGTCATAGTATGGCAAATATGAAAACTGCTAATATTGTGCTATCATGACTTTTGTTATAACAAACTGAAACTGAAAAAAAATAAATTACTCGTTTAGGACTTAAGTAACTGATATAAACATAAAATCAATATTATCTAAACTCAGCTACAATTCAAAGTAATTAGTGATCAGATTCTGGGTAAATATGTTTAAATGATGTTTAAAAAATTATACAGTTGACAGACAATGCTCTATCAACCATGTGATGCATGTGATTTATCTTAGAGGTTAGTGTCATATTATGGAGAATAAAGAAATTTGGAATCATGATCCTCTGTAACAGCATGAAATCTATTATTGGAAGCAAAGTTCTTGATACATTATTCTTGAAATGCTGTCAGGCAGTGGAAGAACAAAAGGAATTAGAGCTAAACTAACGCATTCTAACCCAATAATAATAATAATAATAATAATAATAATAATAATAATGATAAAAATAATAATATAGCTTTAATCTGTAACTTATGGAATGATAGTATATACCTTTAGAAAACTGAAGTCTCAGGTTTTTTTCAGAAACATTATTAACTATAAATCCATAAATTTAAAAGTTACGAGGCTTTATGAAATCTTCTTTCTTCCTGAAAAGATTTCTCTGAGAAGAAAGTAGTCCTGGAATAAGTATGTTCAGGCTGGAATAACAAATGCTTTGAAGAAAAATGATTTGATTTGACATGAAGAAACATTATGTGAGTGAATGACTGTCAGATTATTGTTTAACAATAATATTGCACATCTCTAAAGCCACTTAAATGCAAAAAGGATATTATTTAGTATCAACACACTTCCATAAAAATTCCACAAAGCTGCCTTTGCATTGTAGATGCCAGCACAAAATAAGTAAACACACACACACACACACATACACACACACACACACACATACACACACACACACACATATATATATGTATATATATATATCAATGTACAAATAAATAACGAATAATAATAAGGGTTTTAACTTTTACTCTTGATACCTACCCTGTCCTCCTCTAACTTTGTCCCTCTTCTATTCTTCTATGTTAAACTTTCTTCTATTCCATCTCCATTTACTTGTATCTCCTGCTGCCCTGTAGAAACACTTTCTTCCGGAGAACTCCAGTGATCACACTGGACTGGGCAAGGGCACAGATCACTCTCACTCAACTAATGTTAAATTTCTACTTCTTACAGTAGATAGGAACTAATAGAGAGACCGACAACTGTACAATGAGCAGGGACTAAAAGACTTTGGAGCACCCAATCCAAAAAGTCACATTTTCATCTAAATCCTCTCTTAAAGTCTCAGAGATTTATGCAGAAGAGAATGAAAAGATTTTTAGAGTCAAAAACAATGGGTGACTATAAGGAAACAATGTCTTCCAGACACATGTACTCACAGATACTGATGCAGCATACACATGGCAGGTACAAAGCATGCACAAGATCAAGCCAGATACAATATCTGTACTGAAGTGGACATTCAGTACTACTCATAACTAAGAAATGATAGTTCCTAACAAAGGGAAAATTAGTTTTCTACAAAGGCATCTCCTTGAGTATACCAACCACACTCTAGTGCAAGTGTCATGCTCTGAAATTGTTGGCCTCCCAAAAAAATGATCTTATATTTTTGTTTGCAATACTTTCTGCTTCATTTTGGTTTATTTGTGCATTCTTCATAACTTACTGGTATGTCTTTCGTTTCTTTGTTTTCATTTTCATTTTTAGTGGAGATTTTTTATTTGTTTGGAGAGAGAAAAAAGCATAGTCTTTTGTCAGGATATGTGTAGAGGAGGATCTCGGAGGAGCTAAGGTAGGGGAATATATAATCAAAACAAATTATATAAAATTTTTGATTGAAAATAGATAATACGACTGTGAAGGCAAAGACTGCTTTTGCATTTCCCACCCATCCAGACCCTAAATAAACACATAGAATCTATATTAATTGAGGCACTACTTATTCTAATGCTTATGTATATTACTAGCTAGCTCTTAAATCTTAAATTAACCCATTTCTATTATTTTACTACAAGGCTCAACCATTGAAGTTCTCAGGTGTCTGTCTTATTCAGTGGCAGCTACATGGCATCTCCCTAAATTCATCTACATATATATGTACATCTCTTCTAGCCTGACTATATTCTGTCCTGCTATAGGCCAAAGCAGTTTTTTTTTATTTAACCAATGGTAGTAAATTATATTCACAGCATACAGAGGAGTATCCTTTATCAACTCCATTTTCTGTCTAAATAAAAAGGAAGATTTTAACTTTGACATAGAAAAAATATATATAAAAAACAGGTATCAAGGCAGAATTACAATTAAAATATTTATATCTACTTTATCTTTTATCACAACTAAGGAAACCTATAATTATAACTATTTTTCAACTCTATCAAAGACTGCAGAAGAAAATAATATTATCTAAGTAAACAGGAAGTGCATTGTAAGCAACTTTCAAAACTCTAGAATTGACAGTCATCTCACTGCCTGAAAGATCATCCAAAGTTCTTCTGTAACACTGGGGCACCACCTATTTTCAGCCTACAGGCCAATAGTGTCCTGCAGACTTTTCCATGAACCAGGAAATATGAAAATCTCTCATGCATTGTACTGGCAAAGTTCATCAGTTGCTTTCTTTTGTGTCCTGCAAAATGTCTTGCAGTTCTTTCATGAAATAAGAACCCTGAAGGAATACGTCACCTTTAGGCAACTTTAGCAATCATTTTTCTTTGGGTCCTAAATGTCCAGTTCATACAGCAAAACAACAAGCAGTCTAGGCAAGCGCAGTTTCTTGCACAAATTGCCAAGCAGTTCCATAAGTAGCCTCTTTGATGCTCATCATCCTCTAGAAAAAGATTGGTGCTGCCAGTAGCAAATGTGTCTCATTGTCATGAAAAGTTTTAAGTTCTTAAAACATTTAAATGCCATATTGTGTAGGTCTTTGAAGATTATCTATCTAACTTAAATATATCTCTACATATTTAGATAACCTAACATGGCTACAAGCTTGACTATTATGAATTACTATCTATTAACCTGCATTTCTCAATTATACATTACATTTTTAAATGAGCTGTACTAATATAGTACCTTAATCATGAACAGAAATAAACATATAAAAAATTGACCTTTAATTTGTATCAATAAACCAATATCCATATCAATGCAAAGTATTTATCTCTATAACATATTACCCTTTAAATATAAACAATCATTTAAAAACAATCACTTAGGGAATTTGGGTGTAGTTCTCTCCAAATTGTTTCCTGCATTTGAAGGGCAAATTAATTTGAGGGTTCACAGAGATGTTTTAGGGGATCTTCGTCCACCAAACCACATTATTTTGGAAGGAATATATGACTTTTCATACTTTGTGGAAATAAAAGCAGAACCTCTTTTTCAAAGCAACATATTATTAGACAAGATACCTCTGAAATATATATGTTGGTTTAGCTTGGCATCCTGTAAATTAAATATATCTCTCTTCTTAGCTCATTTTTAGTCAAAAATTAAAATAATATATAATAATATACATAATGCAGACACTCTGTATATTTTCAATATTTATGTGGCTTACTTTTCTTTATTCTTTTAATCTATTACTGTCTGTGCTCTTTTTTTCAAAAAACTTTGTTTTACTTTTTAAAATGATTTACTTATTTTTTAATGCTCTATACTCTTTTTCTCTCTCTCCCAAGTCTATATACATTTATCTAACACTGTTACCCATTTAGAGGTCTTTCTCATCTTAATTTGTCTTTATTGCATAGATATCTGTAACTATGTTTTGATCAGGAGGACTTTTCTTTGAATGCTAAGCAGGTGTGTCTAAGACCAACATAGCCCTGCCTGTTTTCTGTGCCCAGTTCAACATTTTGTAGAAATATTTACTGCCTCTGAGACTGCACACTTGAAACCACCTTTACCACCTCAACTCTGTGGAGCACCGTGCAACCTATAAGCCCTTTCTATCTTAGTAAAATGTAAATCTATTGCTGCACACTGTGCTGCCTGGAAATATTCACCATGCCCTCCTGTCTGTGTATACCTAGTAGACCGGATCTGACCAGTTACCCAGGCACAGAGTGCTGATCTGCTGCTACTTTTCTCCTAACCTTGAGCATGTGTATAATACCTTGACCCGAAGTGGGTGGCAGGCCATGTGTCAGCCCCAGTCATTCAAGCACCATTCTGTAGACAGAGGCTGCTTGTTAATTTCTGGCCACCTATACCCAAAATAAATACACAGAAACTATACCATTTAAAACACTGCTTAAGCATATTTCTATCTAGCTCTTAAATCTTAAATTAACCCATTTCTATTATTTTATATTTTACCATGAGGCTTGTGATTTACCGATTAAGTTCCCAAACAAAGAAGTTCTGTTTTCTTCATGGCACCTCTCTAACTCCACCTACTCTGTCTATATACATGTCTTACAGCCTTACTATATCCTGCCCTACTATTAGACAAAGGAGCTTCTTTTATTAACCAATGGTAGTAAAACATACACTGAGGGGAATCCTATATCATAACTGTATACTTTTTTCAAAGAATAAAAGTAGCATTTAAAATGAAATTTTAAGGTAGAAATTCACCCAACAATTTTATACCATTTGACAATCAGTTTCATTAGGGAAGACAGGTATTTATGGACTGTTGAAGACTTTTACTCTATCTTCATTCCTGTTATTTAAGTTTCATATTGTTAAAGTAACAACAATGAATTGCATTTTTTTGGATCATACTGGATTCTAACATTGATTCTAACATCAATCCTAACATTGATATGATCGATATCCAGGGAATTTACTCTCAATAGTTGACACTATGTGTCTTCCGAGGTTTCTTTCTATTCTGTGTATGTTTGTCTTACTCTGCTTTCCAGAACTCTGATACATGTTTAATGTTCCAAGTGATATTTTGTCCTATGTACCTAACTCTCTCTATTGAGTCAAAAAGTTCTCAGACTTAGGCATTGTAGTCAGTAATTCAAGATAAGAAATGTGAGAGGCTTTAGTGCTCTGATGAATCTTAGGGAAAACATTCTAGAATGATCAGACTTTCCAAGGAAAATGACAGGTATTAAATGTGTGACTGACAAAATAAAACTAAAAACCTCCCAAAGAATAAAAAATATATTGAGAGAGAAAAGAGCCTGCAATTCATGTAAATTCTGCAAATTCCTACGCTGTCCTGATATTTAGTTGTCCTTGCTAAAGGAGAATCCATTTCCATGGGTGCTTTGAGGAAACCCACTGGGCAGGTGGTTATATGCTGATCTGAGACTAGGCTGCATTCCAGACAACTTTGTACAGAACTGGTGAGGGAGGAGGCAGGGAAAAACTCAGAAAATGACTGGAATTGTAAATCATAATTGTGTAGACTATTGAGGGCATCAAGCAATGGATGCCCAAAGACCTGAGCTGTAAAGATTTTTTCACAAGTACATAAGAGAAAAATAGCAAATGAATCCATGTGGATTGTATCTATTATTTACAGAAATTGTTGATGTTTGGGGGAAATAGGCTTACACAGGAAGAGATCAAAAGAAATTCTGTTTTCTGCTATTTGACCAAAAAGACAATAGCTATTAGTTTGGTTAAAATATCTTAAGATAAGTCAGTCAGAATTGTCTGCAGAACAGAGGAGTTCTGAAATCAATAGTCAGAAACTGCATAGCAAAGCAAAAAGTAAAAATAAAAAGCTAGACAGAGAATTTGGTCCAAAGGTCAGCCTTTGTCCAGGTGTTTCCTTCAAGCTTCAGTGACAATGAACTTGATACTGATGGAACACAGGCAAGAAACAAGTCTGATTTGTGTAGTTTAACAAAAGATTCTGTGTAAATCTGGGGCAATAAAAAGTGAACTTAAAACAAATTAAACCCAAGGAAGATTATATTCCTTTGACCTTGCTCAGAGTCGAATAGGAATAAGAAAAAAATATAAAAACAGATATAAAATCTGAACACAGACTTTGAATTCAAGGGTATTTTTTTCCATTATATAGCATGAAAATCCTTAAGGCAAAAAGAGAATTTGAAGTTTTCATGCTTTCTGAAACTTTGAGTGCTCCAAGTATAAACCTATGTGGAGGATGACAGCTCCAACCCAGTCATGAGACCAGGCATTGTTCAAGGGTTATACGAAAACTTGAAAGATAAAAAATAGGAAAATATACCTAACATTTTTTAAAATCATTTTAAATTCAGTTAATATAATGAAACTAAAGACACCCCCAACACAGAAGATGAGAATAGTTCCCTTCTACCAAATGTAAATTGAGTAGTCCTGCTACTTTTTTTAATATCATAAATTAGGTGGAAAATATCTTAAAAATGTTAAGAAGTATATTTTTCAAACCTTACTTATGTGTCTGCTACAGATACTTTTAAAAGGTGAAAACTAATGCAATTTCTAACATGTAATAACTGAATGGAAGTTTACCAGATTGTTTGAAATTGGATAACTCTAGAACGAAAAGCATAAAACCAAACAGGTAACATGCAAGATGGGAGAGCAAGTGTAGATTTTGATAACCACATGTATGAACTTGATAAGTGCTTATTGCTAATCCCATTAGTGATATCAAATGTATAGAGTTAAAAACAGTAAACAAAGTAAATTTAAAATATCAGGGGCATACAGATTAAGTACATGGGACATCTGTGAATTAAGATGTACTAGTGACTATTGATTTGATTAAAATAAAAATTGTGATTAACTTTGTATTTCACTAATTATATAGCAATGTGACCTATAAACTACATTAAATTAATAAAATATAATATAACAACATAGAGCAATTAATAATAATTTGAAAAAATGTAAAAATATATGGAAGAAACAATATTAAGAACTGCTACAAAAACATTAACTTATTATTATGAGTCATGCAAGAAATCATTCCACGAATGCTTCCTGGATCATAAGAGTGTACTTAAGATTGTCAGGCACCTTGAGAAACATTTGAAGGCACAACTGTATGTGATATTTGCAGACAGTTCCTCAATTAAGGCCTTAGCTGCGTTTTTAAAGAGGTTGGACTATACTAGCAAAAGGAGCCTGTACGAGAAGGAAAGAGAATAATATTAATGAGTTTGTACATTAGGAAAACAGTATGATTACATATCAAAAGTGGAATTTAGAGTCCACAAAATTGGAAAGCTTTGTACCCTACTCACGAAAAGAGCCCATTTCCTATATGTGCAATAGTAGTGGATAATAAAATAAATAGTCAGATGACTCAGTCAGTAAAATACTTATGCTCCAGTCATGGAGTCCTGAATTTGATTCTAAACAACACACACACACACACACACACACACACACACACAAAGAAAAAAAAACAGGTATGGTGGCATGTGTCTGTAACCCTAGTACATGGAGTTGGAGGAAGTACAAATGGATTCTCAGATCTTATTGATCATCTGCTTCCATCAAGTCTTGAGCTACAGAATCAGTGAGAGAAAATTACAAAAAAGGAGGTAGAGTCCAGTAGAAGAAAACCTTTCTATTATATATTTACATAGATATATACACAAACCATATTCACATGTTCATACAGGCAAACAAATAATCACATATACACTATACCTATACTGAAAAATAGAGAAGAAACACAGAAAAATAAATTTGAATATGTGAATAAAATTTTAGAAGTATTGATATAGTAACTATGTCATGGCACTATTTTTATTTTAATAATTAAGAATTCTGCAGTTCTCCACTGAATATGCAATAAGGTATTTAGGCAAGTAGCTGCAATTTTTGCACAATCTTTACCAATGAAAGACAAAACTAATGAGGCAATAACTATGGAAGAAAGTTGTGAGAGGTCCTGTTCTATAAATTGATAATCGACTTTCAAACTCTGAATTCCATGTTAATTTTACACTTTGGAATAATGATAGGGAAAGTTAAAAGTTCAAAGGTTTCAGAATATTCTCAGTTGTCTACTTTAGAACTTTCTTTTGAAGTGTTTTATGTGAAACTGAGTGTAATGATGTCCGCAGCTGTGAAAATTAATCTAGTACTCTTGTATCAGTGAACAGAGCAGCTGAAGTGGGGGAAGAGAACAAGAATCTCAAAAACTATAAGTTTTTAAATTCATTTTGTCTCAAATGTCTCATCCAAAATGTTTCAGATTTTGTACTATGTGCCTAAAAAAATGACAGCTTAGACCAAGGAAAATGCCCAAATAATTTATAAATTTAACAATCCTCCTGCTGTACATAACAGAGATTCCCAGAAGCTTGAAAGAGAATCTCTTTTTGGCATTTATCTGGTAGAAAATTATACTAAAAATAGACAGACAGTCTAATTTGGTGAAGTATGTGGGCATGATTAAAGATAAATAAGCAAAAATAGTCAAGAATAGAGAAAAAATATTTGATGCATGCCTAGCATAATACTAATTAGCAGTGTCAAAATTCATTTTTATCATTCTAGAAAGAATCTAAGAAAATATAACTTTTAAAAGGAAACACATTCTATCATATGCCATAAACACTATCTTTTGAGAATACCAGTTGTCATTTCTTCAGATCACTTATGGCTACTTATAAGATGTATGAGAGCAGGTCTGCTGTTTGTCCATGTTCCCTCATAAACAGAGCGGGAGATGCGGATTATTGTAGCTTTACCTGAGATTTAGAATGCTCCTTCCTGTATCTGATGACCATTTACATTTAATTTTACTTTACTTACAAGTGGTCTCCTGATTTGGGAAAGTGCTACAGATTAAACACTGTGGGACAATATCTGAAGGAGGTATGCCATCTGTATAGCTATGAGAAGTCATCATCCATAATGGAGAAAAGATTCCTCGGTGGTGTGGCTTTAAGGTTATTCACAATTTTGTAATCCTGCACACATGATCAATAAGCAAACCAAATAATTTCAAGTACGTTTATTCCCCAACTTATACTTTGTTTGACTTGTATTTTGATTTGTAGTGAGTGGCCTATAAGTAAAAGCTAGGTATTTGTTTACATTTTCCCTAGGAAAAGTTCTTACATCATATCTGTTCACTTAGATATTTCTAACATTTTTGTTTCATTTTTTATGCTGTCAATTTTGTTTAAACATGTTTTTTGTTCTGTTTTTAGCAACATCTCTTTATACCGATCATACTGTCACCTAGCTTGTGATGCTCTAACCTTACCTTCCCAGTGCTGGGTTTGGAAACACTCCCCTCCATACCCACCTTGAGTTACCATGCATATGCTTCTCTCCATATTCGCCTTCAGTTACCTAGATTCAACTATTGAGTATTTCCCAGTTGAGGCTTTCAGAACTTAACCTTCAGAATATTACAATCCTCATCTTGTAAAAGCCAAGTCAAATAAACAGTTTTCAAGAGTGTGTTTTGTTATGTAAGAACTAGAACACTATAATAATGTGAGAGACTTTATCGAAAAAATAAAACCTGTTATAATAACTTTTAGCTGTCAAGAACAAGCTGAGTTCTTATCTTCCACCTCTGTAAACTGTTATACTGAGTAAGGTTTCACATTTACAACATTACACTTATAACATATAAACACTTTGACAGATCCTACAATAAACCATTTTTCTTTGCTGTATTTGCTGATAAATTGTAGAAAATATTTTACTGTTATTTTTCTTATCATATATATCTCAATCTTTATAAACCTCAGTCCCCAAATCAACAATTTACTGTATGCTGCTTTGGAAATCTAGAATCAGTCATTGTTTATGAGTTTTAATGACACTGAGAAATGTTTAAAGTTTTTTCATGCCAACATTCACAAAGCCTGTGTATGCTCAAGCCAGACCAAATCACAACATGGAGATACAGAGTCTCACTGTAGCATCAGCTATTGGCTTAGATAGTTGCTGAATGGAGAAATAGTTTTCTTAAAGTATTATTCCTGATAAAACAACCATGTTCCAGTGGAAGGTCACACTGTCAAAACTTTATGGCCAGCACAACTGGACTGGATTGTTGGGGCAGGAAGGACACAAAGTTGAGTGGTTAAAGAAAGAAATTTCATCTGGGAGGAGTGTATGGAGGCCAGTGAACACGATCAAAATATATTATATTTAATTCTAAGACAATGAATAAAAATGAAATTATAGCATTCATTCTTGACTGCATTTGATATATGTTTGTGAATACTAAGAATGTGTGAAGCATTCTGTCAGTAATTACATGAGCAACTAAAGTGAAGCCACATGTACAAACCAAAATTAGGAGTTCAGACATACTCAAATACAGGTGAGTAATTGACTAGTAATATATTACCTCCAACTGGAGATGAAGAAAATTAAAATAAGAGAGGGAGAGAGAAACAGAAAAGAACTTCTAATGAAGTAATGTTCACACTATTAATATAAAATAATTAGAAAAATAAAAAGTAAAATCTAGCAGCTTGGACCTGTTTCCATGTCAAAAAAATGGAGAAAATGAGTGAAGATAAAGAAAAAGACTATGAGGAACATGAATGTTCTATATGTGTCTAGGCAAAGAGAAGCAATTTGTGGTCATTTGAACAAAGATCACAATAACCTGAACAGTCTATATTTGTCTTTTTTTCTCTTTTTATTACTTAAAAAATACCAATCCATATTCCCACTTCCTCCCCTCCTCTCAGTCCCCTCCCTCGACCTCCACAGACCCTCCAACCCTAAGGGAGTGCCATGCACCCAACCCTGTGGAAAATCCAAGGCCCTCCCTACTACATCTAAATTGGATAGGGTTTACATCCAAAGAGAATAGAATCCTGTGAAGCCGGTATATGCAAGTAGAGGCACATCCCAGTGTCACTATCAGTGGCCCCTCAGTCTGCCCATGCTGTCAACCCCCTTCAAGGGAGCTTGGTTGTTCCCACGCTCATTCACTCCCAGGCAACTTAGAGTTGGTGAGTTACCATTAGCTCAAGCAAACTCTCTCAGTGGATGACCCCTTCATGGTCTTGAATTCCTTGCTAATACTCTCACTCCCTCCACTCTTCAACTGGATCTTGGGAGAGCAGTCCAGTGCTCCAATGTGGGTCATAGCCTCTGTTCCCAATCTGTTGTTGGAAGAAGGTTCTATGGTGATATTTAAGATAATCATCAGTCTGACTACAGGGTAAGGTCAGTTCAAACACCCTCTCCTCTATTGCTTAGGATCTCAGCTGGGTTCATCCCTGTAGGTTCTTGGGCATTTTTCTAAACCAGGTTCTTGCTTTCTCCACAATGGCTCCCTCAATCAGATATCTCTTTCCTTGCTCTCATCTATCTGTCATCCATCTCAACCATCTCATTCCCTCAAGTTCTCCTCCATGTTCCTTCTCCCCTGCTTCTATCTCCCACCCCCTTGCTCCCAAATATTTGTCTGATTCCAATTTTCAGGAGGATCTATATATGTTTTTCTTTGGGTACACCTTATTATGTAGTTTCTCTAGGATCCTGAGATATTTGTTTGTTTCCCTTTGTTTATGACTAATAGCCACTTTTGAGTGAATACATATCATATTCATTTTGGGGGGGGTCTGGGTTACCTCATTCAGGATGATTTTTTTAAAAAATTCTATTCATTTGCACGCAAAATTCAACATATCTTTTTTTATTGCTAAGTAGTACTCTAATGTGTAGATGTGACACTCTTTATCTATTCTTTCTTTGAGGGGCATCTGGGTTTTTTCCTGGTCCTGGCTATTACAAATAATGCCAAAGAGTTGAACAAATGCTCTTATTGTATGATTGAGCATCTTGTGGATATATTTCCAAGAGTGGAATTGCTGGATCCTGAGGCAGGTTAATCCCAAGTTTTCTGAGGGACTGTCACACTGATTTCCAAAGTGATTGCACAAGTTTGCATTCCCATCAGCAACGGATGAGTGTTCCTCTTGTTTCACAACTTTTCTAACATAAGCTATCATTAGAGTTTTCGATCTTAGCCATTCTGACAGGTGTCAGATGGTATCTCAAAGTTTTTTTGATTTGCATATCCCTGATATCTAAGGACGAAGAGCATGTCCCTAAGTATCTTTTGGTCATTTGAAATTCTTCTGTTGAGAATTGTATGTTTAGTTTAGTACACCACTTTTTAATTGGGTTATTTAGAATTTTAATGTCTAATTTCTTGAGTTCTTTATATATTTTGGAGATCAGTCCTTTGTCTGATATGGGGTTGGTGAAGATTTTTTCCCATTCAGTATGCTGCCTTTTTGTCTTATTGACTGTGTTCCTTGCTTTACAAAAGCTTCTCAGTTTCAGGAGGTCCCATTTATTTATTGTCTGTGCTACTGGGGTTATATTTAAAAAAAGATTTCCTGTGCCCATGCATTGAAGGTGATTTCCCATTTTCTCTTCTATCAGGTTCGGTGTGGTCAGATTTATATTGAGGTCTTTAATCTATTTGGACTTGAGTTTTGTGAATGGAGACAGATTTGGATCTATTTTCATTCTTCTACAGGTTGACATCCAGTTATGCCAGCAACATTTGTTGAAGAAACTTTCTTTTTTCCATTGTATATTTTTTTTTCTTCTTTGTCAAAAATCAGGTGTTCATAGGTGTGTGAATTAATATCCGGGTCTTCAATTCAATTCCATTGGTCAACGTCTCTGCTTTTATGCCAATACCAAGCTGTTTTCATTACTGTAGATCTGTAATAGAGCTTAAAGTCAGGGGATGGTAAAGCCTCTGTCAGTTTCTTTATTGAACAGGATTGTTTTGGCTATCCTGGGTTTCATGAATTTTTATATGAAGTTGAGTATCGTTTTTCAATGTCTGTGAAGAATTGTGATGGGATTTTGATGGGGATTGCATTGAGTCTATTGATTGTCTTTGGAAAGTTCACCATTTTTACTGTGTTGATTCTTCCTATCCAAGAGCTTGAGAGGTCTTCCCATTTTCTGTTAACTTCTTCAACTTCTTTCTTCAAAGACATAACATTCTTGTCAAATAGGTCTTTCACACCGTTTGTTAGCGTTACCCCAAAATATTTTATATAATTTGTGGCTATTGTGAAAGGTGATGTTTCTCTGATTTCCCTCTCAGTTTCTTTATCCTTTGTGTATAGGAGTGCTACTGAATTTTTTGAGTTGATCTTGTTTGGTTGGGAGATTTTTGATGGCAGCTTCTATCTCCTCACGGTTTATAGGTCTATTTAAATTGTTCATCTGGTTTTGATTTCATTTTGGGAGGTGGTATTGATCTAAAAATTTGTCCATTTCTTTTACATTTTCCAGTTTTTTGGAGTACATATTTTTGTAGTAGGACCTAGTGATTCTCTGAATTTCCTCAGTGTCCATTCGTATGCCCCCTTTTTATTTCTGATTTTGTTAGTTTGGATATTCTCTCTCTATCTTTTGATTAGTTTGGATAAGGGTTTGTCAATCTTGTTGATTTTCTCAAAGAACCAGCTCTTTGTTTCATTGAGTCTTTAGATTGTTTTCTGTGTTTCTACTTTGTTGATTTCAGCCCTCAACTTGATTATTTCCTGTCTTGTTCACCTTTTGGGTGAGTCTGCTTCTTTTTTTTTTCTAGAGATTTCAGGCATGCTTTTAGGCCATTGATGTGAGCTTTCTTCTTCTTTTTTTTTTTAATGTGGCACTTAGTGCTATCAACTTTCCTCTTAGCACTGCTTTCATTGTGTCCCATAGGTTTGAATATGTTGTGCCTTCATTCTCATTGAATTCAAGGAAGATTTTAGTTTCTTTCTTTATTTCTTCCTTGACCCAGGAGTGGTTCAGTAGTTGACTGTTCAGTTTCCATGAGTTTGTAGTATTTCTGCAAGTAGTATTTTTGTTGAATTCTATCTTTACTCCATGATGATCTGATAAGACACAATGGATTATTCATTTTTTTTTTTTGGTTATCTGTGGGTGTTTGCATTGTTACCGAGAATGTGATCAATTTTAGAGAAGGTTCCATGAGATGCTGAAAAGAAAGTATATTCTTTTTCGTTTGGGTGGAATGTTCTATAGATGTCTGGTAAGTCCATTTGATTCATTACATATGTTTGTTACCTTCTCTATTAAATTTCTGACTGTTTGACCTATTCATTGTAAAGATAGGAGTGTTGAAGTCTCCTACCATTAATGTGTGGGGTTTGATGAGCAATTCAAGTTTCATTACTTGAAAAGAGACTTAAAAGTTTCTTTTACATATGTGGTTGCTCTTGAGTTAGGGGCATAGGTATTCAGGATTGAGACTTCATCTTGTTGAATTGTTCCTGTTATGAGTATAAAATATCCTTTTCCATCTCTTCTGATTGATTTTTGTTTGAAATCAGTTTTGTTAGATATTAGTATAGCCACACCTGCTTGTTTTTTAGGTCCATTTGAGTGGAAAAAATCTTTTCCCAACCCTTTATTCTGAGTAAATGTCTGTCTTTGTGGTTGAGGTGTGTTCCTGTAAGCAGCAGAATGTTCGATCCTGCTTCGCATCCGTTCTCTTAACCTGTGTCTTTTTATAGGTGAAGTGAGTCCATTGATATTAAGCGAAACTAATGACCAGTGGTTGTTAGCTCCAGTTAACTTTTGGTAGCAGTGTTTGTGTGTTTCCCTCTTTTGGCTTATGATGGTGGGGGGTTATCAGATGCCTATATTATTGTGGGTGTAATTACCTTCCTTGATTTGTGGCTTTCCTTCTAGTACTTTCTGTAAGGTTGGGTTTGTAGATACATATTGTTTAAAGCTGTTTTTGTCATTGAATGTCTTATTTTCTCCATCAACGGTGAATGAAAGCTTTGCCGGGTATGGGTGTCTGGGCTTGCATCCATGGTCTCTTACTGTTTGCAGCACATCTATCCAGGACCTTTTGGCTTTCATGGTTTCCATTGAGAAGTCATGTTTAATTCTAATAGGTTTTCCTTTATATGTTACTTGACCTTTTTCTTTTGCAGCTCTTATTATTCTTTCTTTGTTCTGTATGTTTTGTGTTTTGCTTATTATGTGATGAAGAGTTTTTTATCCAGTTTATTGGGTGTTCTGTAAGCTTATTGTACTTTCATAGGCATATCCTTCTTTATGGAAATATTTTCATCTATAATTTTGTTGAATATGTTTTCTGTGCCTTACTGGAACTTTAACACGGCAGAAGGTAGGGAGAGTCTCCACATCTACCATCAGGCTTTGTTAGGGGGTATAAAAGCAGCAGCAGCAGCCCTGCTAATATGGCCGAAGTTTATGATGTAAGGCAGGGAAAGGATGAAAGCCCGGGTATGTACCTGAAAAGGTTGATAGGGGCTTTCAAACAATACTCCCCCTAAGACCTGGAGTTTGGGAAAGCACAGCAGGCTATCATCTTAGCCTATGTCAACCAAGTAGCACCAGATATTAAGAGAAAATTACAGTCATTGGAAAGACTAGGAGAAAGAAGCATAAGAGACAGTAGCAGTTGCAGAAAAGGTTTACAATAAGAGAGAAACAGAGGACCAGAAAGAAGAGAGAAGGTAAAGAGAACATCAAGAAAGGAAGGGAAAGAGAGACAAAAGGCAAGCAAGGAACCTAACCAAAATATTGGATAGGCGTCGAGTTCAGATGGAAAAGTAATACTTGCCGCTGAGGCAGGAGGACAGAGTGAGGTCAACTATTTTGAACTAAGTTAGAAAAGAATCAATGTAAGTACTACAAGGAAGAAGGACAATGGGCCAGAAAGTACCCCAAAATAAGAAACAAAAGAGAAGCATCAAGATTGGAAAGGAAGCCAGCTCCTATCCTTGCTGCCTTGGAAGAAGACAGTGACTAAGGTACATGGGGCTTGTTCCTCTCCACGAGCATAGGGTAACCCTAAGAGTAGAGGGTAAGCCTGTTCAATTCATGGTAGATACAGGGGCTGAAAGTTCAGTACTTTTGACACTCGAGGGCCCCCTGCCTAGAAAACAGACCTGGGTGCAAGGTGCGATGGGCACCAAACCCTATAAATGGACTACCCGAAGAACAGTGAACTTGGGAGTGGGACGAGTAACCCATTCATTCTTAGTCATTTCTGAATATCCATATCCCTTGCTAGGATTTGACTTCCTCACCAAAATGAGAGTACAGATCCATTTTACTGATGCAGACACACACTTCAAACACCTAAATGGAAAAGCCGAAGGAGTGTTCTTAACTATGCCTTTGGAGGAGGAGTACCACCTTCACAAACAGAAATCTACCCCCAAATCAGATATGGCTCAGAGAATTTCCAACAATCTGCGCAGAGAGAGTGGGAATGGGGCTGGCCAGACATTGGCCTCCAATATTTGTGGAACTAATGTCTAATGCAGATCCTGTGAAAGTTCAGCAGTACCCTGCGGGGGGCCATCCTGTCCCGCAGGAATGAACGCCACCAAAAACGAGAATTCCTTCTCTGGTCACATCTTTATTTGGAGCATTCCCTTGAGGAAAATTGGGGGAAGGGAAGATAGAGCAGGGACAAGAGAAAGCTTAGAGAGAGAGCGTTGGGCCCCGAGGCAGCTGCTTTTAAACGGTGGAGCAGCTTGAACGCTGTCCTGATTGGTTAATGCCATTCTGCTGGTCTGAGCATGTGCAAGCAAGGGTGCAGGCAGGGGTGCTCAGCCCCACATGGCTACCTCCAAACTGCAGGACCACCTGTGCCTCCAGGTGGCTCCCAACATCTCCCCCTAATTATTGTCTTTAAGAGCAATAAGGCAAAACTATTCTTCAATCTGGTCCCCACCTCACTTGGGCTAGCAGGTAGCACACCAATCAAAGACATACAGCACTTCCACCTAGACACAGCATGCCAAGAATATCTCTGCTCCCACCCATTCCTAAGGAAGGAAAAGGCAAAGTAGAGTCAGTCAGAAAATTGTTAAGAGATAAGAGGTTGCACAGGGTGTTGCTCAAGTCGATGGTGTGAAACAGCTGCTCTTGGCACTGCCCAGAAGGTCATCTCTGCTGCTTCCGCACGAATCTTCCACAGCAGGACACTCAGCATCCACTGGGTCATCTCTCTTCTTTATTTCTCCTGTCAGTCTTGCTGGCATCCAGATGTATGTCAGCATTCCTAGAAAAACATAAACAAAACTCTCCTCCCAAATTAACATTTAAGAGTACTAAAAACTCTCAGTGTAAACATTCAGCACAATCAGTACTGGAAGTAGGCTGGTTTTGAACTTAGAGATCTGCAGGTCTCTGTATCAAAAAGCAAATCTTGTTTGCCTGTACCAGCAAAATTTTGAATTAAAAATTAAGTGTAAAGAATGCAAGAGAAATCCTTTCTCTGGGGGAAGCTGTCACTGGTAGTAGTCCCCCTCTATTGTTTAAAAACCAAAGCAGTTGTCACTGGGAATTGAACTCAGGACCTTTGGAAGAGCAGTCAGTGCTCTTAACCTCTGAGCCATCTCTCCAGCTCCTCTATTCAGATGAAAAAACCTCTAGGTAGCATTGTTTATTTCACCCGTTGCCAGGGGCAATAGGTAATGATAACCAGGTTGACGCGCCTTTATTATGATAATTAGGACCAGTTCTTTGAGGGAGACAGTTCTTTGAGGAAGAATGGACGTCGGCAATCATCGATCTGGCTACTTCCTGCTGACGAAGGGACGTTGTTTGGGGGATAAATGTTTTTATCTGACTGAATTTTTGGCGACAAATGTTTTTATCTGACTAAATTCTCGGCGACCTTGGCTGAGGGCGGCGGCAGCAGCGGCCGGGCGGCGGCTGCCACAGCTCCGCCTCTGAAGCCCATTATGGCGCGATCCGCATGGCCCAAAGGCATGGCTCCGCCCCGCATGGCCCAAAGGCATGGCTCCGCCCCGGGCCGTGCGCGGGCTCGCCGGTTATCCCGTAACTGCGAACTGTAACTCAGCCTCACCTCAGGCATTGAATTCGCACTGCCGGCCGCGAGTCTTTTCCAAGCTCCGGCGAGGGGGGGCATCCGCCCACCCGTGGAGGGGCTTCTCCTCTGCCTGCGCGCGGAGCCCCGTTCTCTGGGAACTCATCTCCGCCCGCCCATGTTGCTATGGAAACACAGTTTTTCCGCAGAGCCGATTTAGCTCCTCTCTGCCTTCTATGGCGCCGCTGCTCACCATGCAGCTTCCGCCTCAGTCAGGCGAGTCCGCTCAGGTGCTGAAAAAGTCCTCCAAAAACCATAGCCCCGCCAGAAGGCCGGGACATATAGCCTCTGATGTCACACGGACTTTAGCCCGCCCGTCGCTATGGCGACCTGGCTGTTCGTAGGCCTCCAGCAAACTCCCCGCCAGCAACTGGTTGCGTCTCCCTCCTGAGTAGCTGGGATCACAGGTGTGCACCACCGTGCCTGGCCCACTTCCGTGTTTTTAATCAGGCATTACCGCTCAAAGGGGGGCCGGCTGCCGCCAGCTCTCTCAGCACGATCAAGCAGCTTGTCTTTCTCAGTCAAAAATTAAAGTTTTTTGTACGTGAGAGCCAGAGACTGAGCTCTCTTATCAAAATTAGGCGAAAATCACCTCCAAAAGCTCTGTGGCTCTTTAAGAATAAGGAAGGCAGTGATCAAGCTCGCCTCCCTACGAGACTGTTGCCTCCAGTCTCTAACAGCGAGTACGCAGGTGGACGGAAAGGGAGCGGAAGCCGCGGTCTCCCGTACCCCATCGTCCTCAATGTCCCGCCTTAGTTACCTCGTCTTTTTGCTGCTGTTTACATTCCTCCTGCACTGAACTTAAGGGATTTTTCTTCCCCGTTGCTTTCTGTACCTTCTTTCAGATACCTTAACTTTGATTTTTTTTTTTGTATTTTCTTTTCTTTTTAGGCCTATCCTTTGAAATTCTTTTCCCTCCCCTTTCTGGAGGAATTCAACCGACGTCACTCACCGCTCCACGTGTTCAGAGTTCTGAAATTCAAGGCTCTCTGTGCTGGTGTCTGATTTCAGCTTTTTTTTCCCCGGGCTTTTCCTTCTCAAAGTCCCCCGGTGTAGTTGTCAGGGTCCCTCAGCGTCCCGGGATTTCGAGCACCAGTTGCGGGGGGCCATCCTGTCCCGCAGGAATGAACGCCACCAAAAACGAGAATTCCTTCTCTGGTCACATCTTTATTTGGAGCATTCCCTTGAGGAAAATTGGGGGAAGGGAAGATAGAGCAGGGACAAGAGAAAGCTTAGAGAGAGAGCGTTGGGCCCCGAGGCAGCTGCTTTTAAATGGTGGAGCAGCTTGAACGCTGTCCTGATTGGTTAATGCCATTCTGCTGGTCTGAGCATGTGCAAGCAAGGGTGCAGGCAGGGGTGCTCAGCCCCACATGGCTACCTCCAAACTGCAGGACCACCTGTGCCTCCAGGTGACTCCCAACAGTACCCCAAGACTCTGGAAGACAAAAAGGGAATTACTCCCCACAGAAGATGGTGTCTATGGGTGGGGATCTTGTGGTCCATTCAGTCCACATGTGACATGCCCCTCCTGTCAGTTAAGAAACCACACACTAATGATTATCGACCTGTTTGAGACTTCAGAGAAGTCAACAAAAGATCCATCCCACTATATCTAACCCTTATACCTTGCTGAGTATGCTCCCACCAGAAAAAGGGTGGTATACAGTTCTTGATTTAAAAGATGCTATCTTTGTTCTCCTGCTTGCCCCAGCAGCAAGAAGTATTTTGCCTTTAAATGGCATCATCCAAACAATGGAGTACGTGGACAGCTTACCTGGACAAGGCTGCCCCAAAGATTCAAGAACTCTCCTACCATATTTGACGAAGCTCTTCAAGAGGATTTGAGTGAACATCGATATCTATACCCTTGTGTCTCCCTTTTACAATATGTAGAAGACATATTAATAGCCACCAGGTCAACAGAAGAATGCCTGGGCGGAACCAGAGACCTTCTGACAGTTCTGGAAACATTAGGCTATCAGGTATCAGCAAAGAAGACCCAGATCTGTAGGAAGCAGGTGATTTACCTCAGATAAATGTTGAAAGAAGGTAAGAGATGGCTGTCTGAAGCTAGAAAACAGACTGTGTTAAAAATACCTGTATCTGAGATAATGAGACAAGTCAGAGAATTCCTAGGCTTTGCAGGACTTTGCAGACTTTGGATTCCAGGATACACTGAAATTGACCGTCCTCTCTATGAGGCCACAAAGGAGAAAAATTTAACTTGGAACTCAGAAAGACAGATGGCTTTTGATACCATCAAGCAGAGACTGTTGGAGGCCCCCACCATAAGCCTCCCTAATATCAATAAATTCTTCCTCTTATATGTGGATGAAAACAAAGAAATAGCAAAGGGAGTATTGGCTCAGAACATTGGACCATGGAAAACGCCAGTTGCCTGCTTAACTAAGAAATTGGACACTGTGGCCTCTGGGTGGCTTCCATGCTTACACATCATTGTAGCTGTGCCACTGTTAGTCAAAGATGCTGATGAGCTGACTTTGGGACAAAATCTTGAGGTTTGTACCGCAATGCTTTGGAATCTATCTTAAAGCAACCTCCTGACAGGTGGCTAAGCAATGTCAGAATGACTCATTACCAAACTCTTCTCTTAAACCTTGGCTGAATAACCTTTCTTACATCGACTACCCTGAACCCAGCTACCATGCTGCTTGACCCTGACATAGAGGCTCCCCTCCATGACTCTACTGAAATTCTAGCTCAGGCATATTGCATTTGATCTTACTTCTGTGATATACCATTAACAGAGGCAGAAGAAACTTGGTTCACAGATGGAAGCAGTTTCATGCGAGATGGACACAGGTATGCTGGGGCTGCAGTGACAACAGCCCACTTGGTAGTCCCTGCCCACTGGTACCTCAGCCAAGAAGGCTGAAGTGATAGCATTAACAAAGGACTTGCAGCTAGGGAAAGACAAGAGCATCAATATTTATACAGAAAACAGGTATGCATTTTCCACCCTGAACATCCATTGGGCTATTTATATGGAAAGGGGACGGCTTATTGCAAAGGAAAAGGCTAATAAAAACAAAGAAGAAATATTATAATTGCTAAAAGCACTCTGTATTCCAAAGAAGCAAGAAGTAATGTATTGTTCCAGACACCAAAAGAAAACAGATGCTATCTTTAGGGGAAAAAATATAGCAGACTAAAAAGCAAAGAAGGCAGCTCTGATCACAACTGCAGTGACTCTATCCATACTAACCGATCCAGGTCTTGATAGCTTGTCTTCCCAGTCAAACTGTAAATAAGATGAAGAAATCTGGGCTGTCCAAATAGAGGGAGCCTATAAAAAAGGTGGACGGTAGAGACCCTCAACAGGAAAGGTGCTCCTTCCAAATCTATTAGGGAAGCACCAACTCCAAAGAATTCACTGAACCTCCCATTTGGCAGTCTGAAAGCTTAGAGAATTAATCTCTGGATCTCCACTAAAGATTTGACAAGCAAACTGTCTTATTGATAAGATTGTAAGTGACTGCAAATCATGCCAGTTGGTAAACTCCTATAAAACACAAGGAACAAGAGGTGTCCAAACAAGAGGAACTCACCCAGGTACATAATGGGAAGTGGACTTTACAGAAGTCAAGCCAGGTAAATATGGTTATAAATATTTGTTGGTCTTTATAGACACCTTTTCAGGATGAACTGAAGCTTATCCTACCAAACATGAAACTGCCTATGTGGTGACTAAGAAATTACTCAAAGAGATCCTTTCCAGGTTTGGCTTTCCACACATGATAGGGTCAGACAAAGATGAAGGCCTTGCCGTCATCTCTCAGGTATGTCAGGAAATAGCCACTGCACTGGGGGCTGAATGGAAATTAAATTGTGCTTACTACCCTCAGAGTTCAGGACATGTTGAGAGAATAAATCAGACCCTAAAAGAGACCCTTACCAAATTAGTCTTGGATATTGGCAGTGATTGGGTGACTTTCGTCCCTTATTCCCTGTTCAGGGTAAGGAAATCCCCATACCAGACGGGATTAACCCCTTTTAAGATTATGCATGGACTATCCATGCCCCTTTTGTCTAACTTACAGGACGAGTTGATTCTGCCTCCAAAAGAAGTTTACCTTTTAGGGAGCCTAAAAGTGCTGTCTCAAACACAGGCAGATATCTGGCCTCAGTTGTGGGCCTTATATTCATCCCACTCATTCCCTGAGCCCCACAGTTTCAAGCCTGGTGTGTGGGTCCTGATTTGCAGACACCAATGCAAGTCCCAGGAGCCACAGTGGAAAGGGCCCTATGTTATCATCTTGACCACTACAATTGCTCTCAAAGTGGATGGTAACTCTCCCTGGATTCACCATTCCCACACCAGATCAGTGGCACCTATGGCAGAAAAGCCTCCGGATGGGACCTGGAAGATCTCCAAGCACCCCACCGATCCTCTGAAGCTGAAACTGTGACAGAAACTTAAAAATGAAATTCACCCTTCTAGCATGGTACCTGCTTCTTCATCTGTGCCTGGGAATACTGAAAACCCTCATGCACCTTGGAACTTAACCTGGACCCTGACTAACCCAGAGACTGGGCAAGTCTTAAGGCTGGCCACTGAAGTTCATCCCTTAGAAACATAGTACTCCCAGCTAACTTTTGGCCTATGCACTTTAGCAAAAGACTCGTGGGAGAACACTGAACGAACTCTCTGGGACCCTTATCTTGCATGTAGATATTCTGACATATTTGTCCCAGGGTAAGCAAACTTGTCAATGTGGGGGACCTGAAGTGTTTTACTTTGCTGTTTGGGGATGTGAAACCAGTGCCTCCCAGTGGAGAACTAGCAAAAGAGACAGTCTCATTCACTCGTACTAAACAAAGAGGGCTAAAATCAATATCACCTTTAGTGAAGAAGGAAAAAGGCTAACTGGTCAACAGGCAAGACTTGGGGATTATGATTGTACGTTCCAGGAGGAGAAGACATAGGGATACTGTTCTCCCTGAGAATTGTTGCAGCACCTCCCGTGACCATAGCATTAGGCCCCAATAAGGTGATTAACACTAGCTCAAATAAGAAGCAACCTCACCCTCCTCTCAAGGTAACTACAACCACCCCAGTTACTAACCTCAGTGCCTCTGTTTTACTAGCACTAATGACAGGCTGGGATGCTGACCCTACACCTAGTAAATCCTCTAAAAGTGCAAGCCCCCTGTTTACAGTCCTACAGCAGTCATTCTTACTTCTAAATAGTTCCAACCCAGAACTAACTACCTCCTGTTGGCTTGGCTACAAAGTGAGAATGCCCTATTATGAAGGAATAGCTGTGATGACCCCAACCACAATTCTAATTGGCAGAAAGAAAAAAGAGTATCAGGTTCCTGCCTATGGCAGGAACAAGTCTCAGGTCAGGGACTATCTATAGCATCAATACCTGACTGATATTTACCCCTCTGCCATCACACTACGCTACTCACAAACTAATCAGGATATTTGGTCCCAGGAAAAGATACCTGGAGGGTATGTTCCTCAGGCCTGACACCCTGTACCCATGTGACTGTCCTGAATCAAACCAAGGGATTTTGTGTACTTGTATGCCTCATTCTCAAGATAACCTACCATGCTACTGCGGAGTTGTTAAGCCATAGTTGGGCCACCAAATATGCTCTTAGACAATAGAGAGCCGATTACAGGCCTTACCTTTGCCATTCTGATGGGAACCAGCTTAGCAGGATAGGGATTGGGAGCAGCCTACCTAGTCACCCAACAGCATTATTATATGGATCTCCACATATCAATAGATGAGGACATTCAGAGAGTAGAAACCTCTTTCTCCCACCTTCAGGAGTCTCAGTCTTCACTAGCAGAGGTGGTACTACAGAACAGAAGGGACCTAGATTTACTATTCCTAAAAGAAAAAGGGCTATGCACAGCTTTGGGAGAAGAATGATGCTTCTATACAGACCACTCAGAAATTGTAAAAGATTCTATTGCCAAAGTTCGTGAAGGCTTAGCAAAGAGAAAAAGGGAACATGAAGCCAACCAAAGTTGGTTTGAGGCCTGGTACTCCAAACCCTCTTGGTTCACCACTCTTATCTTGTCCCTGATAGGATCTCTGTTACTTGTCCTCCTGATACTCACCTTTGGGCCCTATATTATTAATAGAATGCTCAAATATACGAAACAAAGTTTGGGAACTCACCACTCTCATCTTGTCCCTGATAAGATCTCTGTTACTCTTCCTCCTGATACTCAACTTTGGGCCCTATATTTTTAATAGAATACTCAAATATGTAAAACAAAGTTTGGGAACTATACAACATATGGGGTAACAGGGGTGTACTCTAATCAGGCCTTATACAACTGGGATGTATGCTGATATTAATAGGGCTGACAAAGAGTTGTAGCAAGCAGGCTCATAACTGAGCCCCCTTAGGACCAAGAGGGGTGGGGAATGTGAGACCCTCACTCCTTATTCTCATAGGTATGAGAATTTTCTAGCAGAATATTTTAAAATTAAAAACACAGACTAGTTTCACGTTCCCAGTAAAAGATAGTGTTTTCCTTCCCCTCTCCCACCTGAGAAATTCCAAAGCACAAGGAAACTCATCCAGTCACCTTGTGATAAAGACAAATGGAGTAACCTTGCTCTAAAAACAAACAACAAGCTGACATAGCAGAATGGAGAAGAGCAAAAGACCTTGCACCCATGCCAAAGTGGCTCTGAAAGGCCTTCTTGTAGTTTCACCTTTAATAACTAACCCGGCAATGGAACTTTTAACTTCTCTCTCTACCTTGCTGGGTACTGGAAACGTTCCTGGCTAGCATGTACTTGCAGTAAAGGAGTAACTTTGCATTTTGCATTCCAATCTGCTCTGGCTTTTGGTGGTCTCCCTCTGGGGTTCGTGATCTGGGCAGAGCATAGGCAAGGAATACATCAGTAAAGATGGCATGACTTGATCACCTGGCCTGCCCTTACTTAAGATGGTGGTGAGGTCACCTGACCTTAGTTAAGCTGGTGGTGAGGTCACCTGATATTAGTTAAAACGGCAGTGAGGTCACCTGACCTTAATAAAAATGGTGGCTCTCATGTGCTGTATGGAGACACCATAATTTTTGAGCTACAGGAGTTTTAAATATAATGAAAAGAGAGACTTAGAGGCCATGTAGATAATACATTTGAAACAGAATTACATTCATGTGACCACATCATTCACACATTCTTTCATATATGAATTAGAGAGGAAAATTACTCAGTACTGCGAGCTGCTGTGTCACCCAGCTGTGGCAGGGAGCGAGGGCTGAAACTGGAAACAGCTGCCTTGTGGATACAACTAATCTTGCCAGTTTCTGTGGGTCCAGCAATAGTGGTGGCAGAGATATAATAGAAGGAATAGGAGTGAGAGAAAAGAGCATTTACAGGTAGGTGGGCAAGAGACTGCCCAGCACAAGGAAAAGAAGATGGGAGTGAGATGCTGGTGGTGGGACACCAGTAGTCCTGTTTTCTGGTAGAACTTACAAAGGAGCTGATAGAGTACCTTACCATTTGCAGAGTTGGAAAGAGGTCCAATTCCAGAGTCCTTACATATCCTCAGCCAGCTTGCCTGTGAGAATGTGAAGAGAGCCTGGCCAAGTCAAGCACCAGTGTTATCATGGAACAAATGTTATTCCTTTTTTTAAAGATATACGATGGGGGGGGGAAGCAAGTCCCATGGGGAGTGGTCGTCCCATGAGGTGTTGGGTGACCAGAGGCCTTTGTGGGTACTCCAGGTGGGAGATTGTTGTAGGTGAGAAATAGACAGATGAAATCATGCAGAGAGAATTTGGGTATAGAATTTATTTAGTGGGTTATGAAGGGAAAAAGAAAGGGAGAAGAGGAGTAAGGGAGAGAGAGAAGTAGAGAGAAGAAGGTAGAGAGAAAGAGGAGGGGAGAGTGAGAGCAGAAGTTATCTCTTCAGAGGAGATACTGCAAAAAGAGAGAATGCTGGCTGGAGTAGGTAGGAGATCCACTTGCCTAGGTAGAAGGGGAGGATTGGGAGTGAGTGGGGCTTGTCTCTTAAAGGGACAGGGAGGCAATGTGCTGGAGTAGTAATTGAAAACTCACAAGACAGAGAAAGAGATAATTGGAAAGTTGTAGATTTTTTTAAACCATAAAACCTACTCCTAGTATTAAAACACCTCCATAAGTCCACATTTCTTTTTTATTTAATTTATTTTTAATTTTATCTGTATGTAGGTGTATCTGAGTGTACATCTAGATATTTTGTTTTAATCACAAAAGCTACTTGATAGTGAAAACAGTCAAGATATTTGATACATGGTGTGTGTTTGCTACTCGAAAGGGACGTTACATTGTTGAGCTTTGAGAAATCTACAACAGTTCACCAAGACCTGAAAAGGGCAGCAGTTTCTGTGAAACTGGAGGTAAAAGTGATTGGTGCTGCCTGGTTGTGGGTGCTGGGAACCAAGTCTGGGCTTTCTGCAAGATCACCCATTGTTTTTAATTACTGAGCCATTTCTCAAGCCCCCTTATGTTGTGTTTTAACATTCAGATATGTTTTTTTATTCTAATTTACTTCTATTTATTTTTTTCAGACTTTAGTGTTCCATAAATATATTCATTTTAAAAGTCTTTGGATAAACTTATTACAGAGGTCTGCATATATAATACCAGGAAACAAGATCAGGTCATCCTATCTTTTTCTTTTCTTTTTTATTTATTTTTAATTTATGTTTTTATTAATTTTTATTGAGCTCTACATTTTCTCTTCTCCCATCCTTGCCTCTCCTCTTCCCCTTCAACCCTCCATCAAGGTTCCCATGCTCCCAATTTCCTCAGGAAATCTTATCATTTTCTACTTCCCATATAGGTTAGATATATGTAATCCTATGTAATTCTCTCTTAGTGTCCTCATTGTTGTCTAAGTTATTTGGGCTTGTGATTTGTAAGCTGGTTTTCCTTGCTTTATGTTTAAAAAACACTTATGAGTGAGTACATGTGATAATTGTTTTATATGTCTTAATTACCTCACCCAAAATAATGTTTTCTAGTTCCATCCATTTTCCTTTCAAGATTTTATTTTCTGCTGTGTAGTACACCATTGTGTAAATGTACCAAATTTTCCTTATCCTTTCTTTGGTAGAGGGGCATTTAGGGTGTTTCCAGGTTTTGGCTATAACAAAAAATGCTGCTATGAACATAGTTGCACACATGTCTTTGTGACAAGATTGAGCCTCCTTTGGATATATACCCAAGAGTGGTATTGCTGGGTTTTGAGAAAGGTTGTTTCCTAATTTTCTGAGAAATCACCACACTGACATCCAAAAGGACTGTACCAACTTGCATTCCCACCAGCAATGCAGAAGTGTTCCCTTTTCCCCACAACTTTTTCAGCATAAGTTGTCATCAGTATTTTTGTTCTTGTCCATTCTTATAGGTGTAATATACAATCTCAGAGTTGTTTTGAATTGCATTTCTCTGATGACTAAGGATGTTGAACATTTCTTTGAGTATCTTTCAACAATTTTAGATTCCTCTGTTGAGAGTTCTCAGTTTAGGTATCAGGATATAAGATTAACTAAATAAAAAATCAGGAGCTCTTCTGTACACAGATGACAAAAGGGCTGGGAAAGAAATCATGAAAACAACACTCTTCAAAATAGCCACATATAGATTAAAATATCTTGGAGTAACTCTAACCAAACAAGTGGAAGATGTGTATGACAAGAACTTTAAATCTTTGAAGATAGAAATTGAAGAAGACACCAGAAAGTGGAAAGAACTCCCATGCTATTGAGTAGGCTACATTAACATAAAAAACAACAATCTTACCAAAAGCAATCTACAGATTCAACGCAATGCCCATCAAAATCTCAGCAATATTCTTCACAGACCAGGAAAGAACCACACTAAACTTCATATGGAAAAGCAAAAATCCCAGGATAGCCAAAACAATCCAGTACAATAAAGGAACTTCTGGAGGGATCACAATCCTGGACTTCAAACGTTTCTACAGAGCTACAGTACTGAAAACAGCTTGGTAGTGACACAAGAACAGACAGGAGGACCAATGGAACTGAATAAAATACTTGGATACTAATTCACACACCTACAAACACCGGATTTTTGACAAAAAGCAAAAATATCAAATGAAAAAAAGAAAGCATATTTAATAAATGGTGCTGTCATAACTGGATATCAACATGTAGAAGAATGAAAATAGAACCGTATCTATCTCCATGCACAAAACTCAAGTCCAAATGGATCAAAGACCGCAACATAAATCCAGCCACACTGAACCTTTTAGAAGAGAAAGTGGGAAGTACACTTGAACGCATTGCCACAGGAGAACACTTCCTAAATATAACCACAGCAGCACAGACACTGAAAGAAACAACTAATAAATGGTACCGCCTGAAACTGAAAAGCTTCTATAAAGCAAAGAACATGGTCAACAAGACGAAACAACAGCCCATAGAATGAGAAAAGATTTTCACTAATGCCACATCAGACAGAGTGATCTGATCTACAAATTACACAAAGAACTCAAGAAATTGGTCATTAAAAGAACAAATAATCCATCCTGTCTTTTACAAGCATGCTGATGAGAAAGTATGAACAAAAACAGGTAAAATAAAAATAAATGTGGATTGAGGATCCACTTATTTCAAAAGTTATATGTAGCTTCTAAAGATATTTCTATATTTAGAGGACAGATAAGATCAAAGTAGATAATGGTACTACTGAAGATCTGATACCTACCCTCTTTAAAACCATTAAAAGTATTCTTTGGCCTAAAAATTATTTCTGTGATAATCATGGTCTAGTAGAATCATTTGAGTACAGTCTTTCCTTCTCTCTGTCTTGAGTTCTCGTGATCTGTAGAAAACACAAAGAAGTTAGTGCGGAAAATTTTTTAATCTTCTGTTTCATGATTTACTAATTAAATCATTAATTCTATGAATTACTGGTAGCTTTTGGATTTACTTGAGTCATTGAAGTTATACACCATATTTTTATTAAAGATAGCTGTTCGGTTGGAAACTCCAACTCAGTACCACTCCTCCCTCTCCAGATCTTACTCCCTCAGAATGACTACCTCACATCTAGGATCCTTACCTGAAGCTCAAGACTGCTCCTACAGAATATTTAATCCCCCACCTCTAGACCAACAATGTGATTTCTTCTGATCTCATTCCCCGCCATACTTCTTGGGGATGAAAAAGTTATCTGAGGATAGTGCACATATACCTGCAGTAGATGAAGCCAGTTAAGAATCAAAGCAAGGATCTGTGAGGGATTTCCAAGTCCTCAGTCATATCTGTAGAACTTCTGGTGGTTAATTAATAGCTGTTGAAAGAGGAAGAGTCATGTTTTTTTGTTTGTTTTGTTTTGTTTTGAGACTGTGACTTTGGGTAGTTTCCCCATGCAGAAGTAGATGGTTCTACACACATGTGCTTATGGGTACTACTAAATGTATTGAAAAATAACTATGGAGTAAGAGGTTGATTTCTTTGACCATATTCTAAGAAGTAGTACACTTGCATCATATGGTAGATTTAATTTTACCTTTTTGACAATTCTCCACACTCATTTTCAGAGCTGCTATCCAAGATTGCAATCCCACTGCCAGTGAAAGTGTCTAGCATTGCTCGTATTCTTAGCAGCATTTCTCATATTGATCTTAGCCATACTGGTTGTAGTGAAATGGAATCTTTTTTTTAATAGGTTTTTAATATCTATTTATTTATTTATTTATTTATTAAAGATTTCCACCCCCGCCCCACCTCCCATTTCCCTTCCCCTCTCTCCTTCCCCCTCCCGCTCCCTCTCCAGTCCTAAGAGCAATCAGGGTTCCCTGACCCATGGGAAGTCCAAGGTCCTCCCCGCTCCATCCAGGTCTATTAAAGGTGAGCATCCAAACAAACCAGTCTCCTACAAAGCCAGTCCATGCAGCAGAATCAAAACCCAGTGCTATTGTCCTTGGCTTCTCAGTCAGCCCTCATTGACAACCACATTCTGAGAGACCGGTTTGATCACATGCTCCATCAGTCCCAGTCCAGCTGGCCTTGGTGAGCTCCCATTAGAAGAGTCCCACAGTCTCATTGGATGGATGCACCCCTCGCGGTCCTGACTTCCTTGCTCATGTTCTCCCTCATTCTGCTCCTCATTTGGACCTTGGGAGCTCAGTCCAGTGTTCCAATGTGGGTCTCTGTCTCTGTCTCCACCCATCGCCGGATGAAGGTTCTATGGTGATATGCAAGATATTCATCAGTGTGGCTATAGAAATGGGTGGAAATAGAAAACACTTTACTGAGTGAGATAATCCAGAACCAAAAAGATGAATATGGTATGTACTCACTCATAAGTGAATTCTAGCCACAAATAAAGGACATTGAGTCTATAATTCGTGATCCTCGAGAAGCTAAATAAGAAAGTGAGTCCAAAGAAAATTGTATAGTTATCCTCCTGGAATTTGGAAGTAGACAATATTGCCAGGCAAAAGTTGGGTGCATGGGATGGGGGTGGGGTAGGTCTAAGGGGAGATGGGGAAAGAGAAGGGAGAAGGGGAGGATTGGGGAGAGCTTGGGGGAATGGGATGGTTGGTATGGAGGAAGTGTGGATATGGGAGCAGGGAAGTGGATATTAAGGGAGCCATCTTAGGGTTGGCAAGAGACTTGACTATAGAGGGGTTCCCAGGTCCAAGTAGATGACCCCAGCTTGTTCTTTGGGCAGCACAGGAGAGGGTGCCTGAACTGGTCTTGTGAAATGGAATCTTAAAGTAACTTTAATTTGCAGTTCCATACCTGCTAAGAATGTTGAAAACATTTTGAGATATTTATTAGCCATTTTCATTTATTCTTTTGAGAACACATTTTATACCCATTGCCAATTTTTAGTTGGTGTTGTTTATTCATATGAGTTATTTTCTTTTCTGTACTATTTTAGGTCTTCATATAATCTGGGATATAATTTTATATCATGTTAGTAGCTGGCCAATATTTTCTCCCACTCTGCTCTTTTTTTCTCTCATTTCTCTATGTTGTACAAAAGCTTTATAGTTTTGTGTTGTTTCATTTGTTCATTACTACCCTTAGTTCCTAAGCAAATGGATACCTATTCAGAAATTTCCCTTCCTATACGCATATCTTGCCTATATTTTCTTCTAGCAAATTCATTCATCATTTCAAGTTTCATACTGAGGTCTTTCATACTTTGTGAGTTGATTCTTGTGCAGGATGTGAGATACTGGCCTAATTTTAATCTTCTATGTGTATATATCAGGTTTCTCAGCACCTTTTGCTGATGATAATGTCTTTATTGCAGCATATATTCTGGGCAGCTTTTCTAAACTGTCTGCATTACATTACTGGCACAATAAATTTTCGAATGCAGAGGTGAGACCTAATTTGTATACCTCTACATTTGGAAGATTACACATGAAAAGATGTCTTACAAATATTTATAAGATAATGTATAAGAATTTGAATTAAGCCTTAATAGTAAATTAATAGTAAATATTATCATATGTATCAAAAGGAGAGCAAAAATTCTCTCTATAAAAAATGACCTTATTTAGACACTGTCTCTCTGTCAAAGAGATATGGTTTATAAGCCCATTTCTTGCATGGTTCTTTGGGGAAAATTGACCAGGAATAATCACAGGATTCTTCTTAAAAACCCTGTTTCTTCCAGTATTTCTGGATCAAAAAGATGCAATACTGAAAACTTTTTTAAAAAAGTGCATTATTTCTCATACTACGGTATGGATAACAAAAAGAATAAAGATCCCCTATCATATTTTCTATTTACAGATTTATACCTCAATTTACAGGCTATAACTTTAAGTTTGTTAATTTTTTAAAAATTTTCTACATAGAACAAAAACGTAATTAATAGTCTACAAATTGTCCTAACCTGCCATTTATGAATCAGTTCGACCTTGATGTGTTCATATTCCTCAATATAGCTAGAAATTTAGAACACTGACATGAAGTATGTCAGGAGGTCTGGCATCTGTTCTCTAGATTATCTTCTTCAAGTAGGAATTTTTTTCAAGTAGTATGTGCATTAAACTTTTGCACCAATTTTTTCTTCCTTTTTCTTTGGGGTGACTAATTTTTGTAACTTCAGATATAACATAAATTGTTCTGGAGTTTCTAGTTAAAATAAAATCTAGTTCTGAGATATGATCAACTGACATTACTGTTGTTCAAAGAGTATTTTGTGAGTGGCCGTTTTCTTATTGGAACAGGTAAAAATTGTGATGTTGGTTTTCTTCATTCAAAGCCATTGCATACTTATTCTCCAGGTGGCCATCACAAATTAAGAAGAACTGCAAGCAAAGCAACTCATTCTTAATTATTATCACATATTTTGAAAATGGACCCAAAAGTAATATCACAGAATAATGAAGTACTGTAGATCTCAGACCAAGTTACCATGTTTATTTCAATTAAGTAGTATAACCTTCCAAAATTCACACAAAAATAATTTGAAATCACTTTTATATTCACACAATTTAATTTCATGATTTTTAAAAAAATAGTGTCCAATTATTATTATATTTCACTGCTTACAGAAGAAAATGCCAAGTAAGAAAAATATATATTCTTTATTGTTTTACTTTGAAAATTTTTCCTGAGAAGGAAAACAAGGACACCAGTAATAGACCAAGAAATTATTTCATCCAAGTATAAGTTGAGCATGAGCAGGGGGTTATTTACAAAGTAAACACTTGAGAGTTATGAACAGGATTATAGAAACTTAAAAGAAATCATTATACAGAAGAAAATATATTTTTCTCAAAGCAGTCTTTAACTGCAGAGAGGACTAGGATCTTGTGAGAAACTCTTCTCAGCAATTCTTACCTTCTGATAAAACCAAGAGAGAGGCATAGTCTAGTGAGCATCCATTCCATCAACCAGTATATATCCAGATAACCTTGAGAAGAGAAAGCCTTTGTAAAGTTCTCTACCATGAACAAATAATAATAAGTTCAATCTTGTGCAATATTGTGAGTAAAATCACAATGACTTACAATTCAAGAAAGTGATTATCAATAGCAGGGAACAAATTTTTTTCCTTCCTTTGGTTCTGACATTTTGTTAGATCTTCTTCCTTAATAGTCTCTGCACTAAAGAGGGGTAATATAGCTGTACCCTTTGTTTTGAGCATTCAGCAGTCACTTACTCCATATGCCTTCTATTAATATGCTTGGTTCTACTAGACTTAATAGTATGGTGGTTTCTCCTTGACTCTGATTGGTCAATGCTATAAGTGGGGTATGTCCTTGGATGCTACCTTATGCAAACACTCAGCCTCCATTTATCTGATAATCTCTGGGCAAGGGATATGGTTGGCTCTTCACTCTTCATTGGTCCCATCAAAATTTACAGAGACTCCTGGGTTGAATGAAGAGTTTTCATTCCCAGTGTAAATTTGTGCAGAAAAGAAATGTACATTTAGTCTTGGGCAATATTTGCCCACTCTGGGAAAATCTTAGTATTTAACTTTCACTGTTTTGTCATTTATATAATCATTAATTCCTTGCTTAGCTTTGAAAGCCAAACATAGGCTTATAAGTGCTAAACTTGGCTTCTTCCAATTTTTTTTCATTATAAAATCTGGCTCAAGAAATATTGGAACTCTAAAACTGCTAAGACAGGCCCTTTTATGTTTATTTTTCTCATCTCCTCTAGATTGCTTTAGCACATTTAAAACCCTATATAAATCATTCACATCTCCAGAACCTTCCCTACCTTACAAAGATCAGGTCCCACCATGAATCTCAGCAAAGCCCTAAAGCCTGACACCAATCGCAAAGTCACTGTTAAGTTTAATTTGTCCTATCTCTGATCACAGTCTTATATGCCCTAGAGAACTTGGTATGGAACAGCTCCTGTCTCATGCCTGATAACTCTAGTATCAGTTTTTCATATTCTTGGGGACTTCAGCTGATGATTACCAAGGGTTCAAACAGTTCCTGTGAATAGTTTACTGGAGATACATTTCCCTTGTTTTGCCTCAGATTAAGAAGCCTTTGTCTATTATGGAAATTTTTATTTTTTATTTTTTTATTTTTAATGTTACTGAAAACTCTTTTCAAATTTAGTAATGTAGAACTCCATCACAACAAGAGAAATATCTCAGCTCCATCATTTTGATTAATATCTTTGGGAAAAGTGAGGTTTTCCAATGACATTCTTTATAAGATGAACCATTAGTTACCCCATTATTTGCCAATTCTGAGTTTAGTATATGATCCATATCTCTTATTTTTTTACTCAAATAATTTGATGCTACCAAGTGTTTCTTTTAAATTTGAATATTTTACATAGAATGTTGCAAATGAAATAATTTAGCTCTGTACTACCAACTACTTTTTGTGAAAAAGAAAAACAACAAAAAATTCAAACTCCTCTTTGCTTCCCTTTTCAATGACGCTTTGTCTCTTCTTGTAGTACTACCTTCTTTTCTCCAAACTCCACTTTTGATGAGGCAATACTTAATTTGTTTGTTTATTCTTCTTTTTTACCTTCATATACAATTTTTTAAAATAAGAATTGTAATATAATTTGAACATATGCAATTATTGAATAAAATATTTATGTATGCACTCACTATATATCTTACTATAATTGCTGTTGATTGTCCTCTGATTTAGTACATCAGACTTTAAAAGATATGATAATTTTCAAAACTGTGAAAAATGTCACATCTTCATAGCCTATGTTTATAGTTAACTTACCTACTTTCTATTAATTATGGCATCATGACACTCTGAGGACATTATGATCTAGAATTCCATGCATCATCTTCACAAATGCAGACCTCAATTCTACCTAATCTAATTATATTATGCTGTCGTAGATACTTTTCTACCAATGTAAAGAGGCACCATGAACAAGACAAGTTTATAAAAGAAGGAAGGAAATCAGCTGGTGACTTATTTTCAGCTTTAAAGGCTTCCTTTGTGACCACCATGTTAAGGAGCATGTTGTCAGGCTGACAGGCATGGTGCTAGGGATATATGTGAGAGCTCACACATGATTCACAAGTTTCAAGAAGAGAGTAAGTTTGGGCTCAGAGTGGATTTTTGAAACCATAAATTCTAAGCCCAGTGACGAACCTCCAACAAGGTTATACTTTCTGCAACATGATCTCACCTCTGAATCCTTCCCAAACTTCACCACTAACTGGCTAACAAAATATTCAAGTGTATAAACCTATGAGAATCATTATAATTCAACCCACCACATGTGTGTTTCACAACTCGAGTCATAGCCACATTCAGCTTGATGTCATGTTCTATTACAGTTTTATTTTTAACAATCCAATACTCCTAATTTTCTTTCTTCTTCACATAAACACCAACATATTGTAAAAAGAAGTATCGAGACATTAACAGTAAAAATTAAAAGGGATCATGTTTAGTTTGACAAACCTCAAATTCATTTACTATGATTTTCTATATATTATATTTTTCTCTGTATATATTGCCTCAATGGAACTTGATACCTAAACTTTTCTTTGATGATTTAAATTTCAAATTTAATTTGGATACATGTAATTTAATAAAGGAGTGGAATTACCTGTACATTTTAATTAAAGGATTAATAGGTTTATTTATTTAGTATTAATGATAATTAAAAAGCCAAAAATAAAACCTGGAGGCTCAATATGTATATCTCAATATCCACTATTCTTTTTGTAATTTATTGTGTTATATATATTTTTATACACACTCAAACACACACATCATCGAGATTAGTAGCACACATATTCATTGAAATTCATATGTATTTGTTATCACTGGAAACATTAGTAAAGACTCAGAGTATTGAAAAAACAAAGGGATCTCTAAGTTTCTCAAACACAGTCATTGGTTTGCTTAACTTACAAGCAATTATCTTTTCCAGTAACATTTGATATTTGGTATTTCAGACACATTGACTTAGGATGATATGGTACAAATGAGTCATGAAGTTTTCTATAATGATTTATAAATCATTACCCAATAGCATCAAATCACCATTATACTAGAAGCAATTTCTATGTACTATTTCTAAGTAATGTTAGTACTGTCAAGTTTTATAAATACATTACTGTATTTTTTCAAGCATGACAATTCCTGATTTTCTACTAAATTTATTAAATTATGTAAGAATAACTTTTTTTAGCATTCTCACTGGTAAGTATTCCCTTTTACCTTATTTTACATATGTTAGCTTGCTTACCAATGTCATTAATTATAGATTTGAATAATAATCATGCTTTATATGTTTCAATCTCCCCAAGAAGAGTACTTTTCTGGCATTTCACATTTTAAGTTTATGTCTCATTTGAGACAGAAAACTGGTCTCAGCGCAGTCATATCTATTATTTCCCATTTCTGTTATCAGTGTTTGCTACTTATATTTTAACGTATAAAAACTAAGTAGCATTCTAATTTCAAAGTTCATCAGAGGAGAAATTGGGTGATTAGAATTGCTGATTAACAATACATTTGTTTCCTGCTAGTAGGGTTTTCTTATTTCTAGATTACAGCACAAATACTAATTAGCTAACTTTTATCATGTATGAACAGTATGATAACACATTTCTTTTTTTTCTATTATTGCTTGGATTTATGAGTTTTGGTTCCATTATACAAAAGATAGAATTTTTAACATTGAAGAGGGAACCATTAATTGACTTTTTGTTGTTTTTATTAAGTTGTACATTTTTCTCCATTCATCTCCCTTCATCCCCTATTCCTCTATTCTCTCCCCCATGATGCTCATGATTTCAATTTCTCAAGACATGTTGTCTTTTTCTTCTTCCTTTGTAGAACCATATATACCTTTTTAGGGTCCTCTTTTATATCTTGGTTCTCTGGGATTGTGAATGGTAGGCTGCTTTTTTTTGGCTTGATGTTTACAAGACACTTATGAGTGAAGAGATATTATATTTGCCTTTCTGCATCTGGGTTACCTCACTCAGTATAATGTTTTCTAGATCCATCCATTTGCCTGCAAATTTCAAAATGCCATTATTTTTTTAACCACTCTGTAATACTCCATTCTGTAAATGTACCATTTTCCCTTATCCATTCTTCAGTTGAGGGACATCTGGGATGTTTCCAGGTTCTGGTTATTATGGATAGTACCACTATGAACATAACTAAACACATTGCCTTGCATTATGATTGAGCATCCTTTGTGGATATACACAAAAGTGGTATTGCTGTTTACTTATTGAGATGGATTGATTCCTCGTTTTCTGAGAAATTGCAATACAGTTTTCAAGGCAGTTGGACAAGTTGCACTACCACTACTTTAAAACACAGTCGTTCCAGCCTAGGCTGTTGTCAGAAATTTTTACCTTCTCCATTCTGACAGGTGTGAGATGGAATATCAGCACTGTTTTGATTTGCATTTCTCTGATGGTTAAGGATGTTGATCATTTCCTTAACTGTCTTCCAGCCATTTCAGATTCATCTGTTGAGGGTTCTCTGTTTAGGTCTGTGCACCATTATCATTATTCGACTATTTCTTGAGTTCTTTGTATTTTGTAGATTAGTCCTCTGTCTGACATGGGGTTTATGAAGACCTTTTCCCATTCTGTAGGCTGCCATTTTATCTTGTTGACCATGTCTTTTGTTTTGCAGAAGTGTCTTAGTTACAGGAGGTCATATTCATTAATTGTTCCTCTCAGTGTCAGCGCTACTGGAGTTATGTTTAGGAAGTTGTCTCTTGTGCCAGTGCTTTCAAGCATACTTCCCACTTTCTCTTCTAGTTGATTCAGTGTGCTTAGTTTTATGCTGAGGCATTAGATCCATTTAAACTTGATTTATGTGTATGGTGATAGACATGAATCTATTTGCATTCTGCTACATGTTGAAATCCAGTTACGCCAGCACCATTTGTTGAACATGCCTTCATTTTTCTATTATCTATTTTTAACTTCTTTGTCAAAAATTAGTGTTTTGTAGGTGTATAGATTGATATCCAGGTCTTTGATTTGATTCCATTGATCCTCCTATATGTTTTTATGACAATACCAGGCTGGTTTTTTTGCTGTAGCTCTATAATAGAGCTTGAAGTCAGTAATTGTTATGCATCCAGATGTTCCTTCATTGTACAGGACTGTTTTGACTATCCTGGATTTTCAGTTCTTTTCATATGAAGTTGAGTGCTTTTTTGAGGTTTGTGCAGAATTTTACTGGGAATCATATTGAATCTGTAGATTGCTTTTGATAAGATTGTAATTTTTACCATATTAATTCTACCTACCACAGAGCATAGGAGATCTTTCCATTTTGTGGTGTCTTCTTCAATTTCTTTCTTCAAAGATTTAAAAGTCTTGTTATACAGGCCTTTCACTTGTTTGGTTAGAGTTACCCCAGATATTTTATTTGCTGTTTGTGGCTACTGTGTAGGGCTCTTTCTCTGAGCTCTTTCTCAGTCCATTTATCATTTGCAGTAAGAAGGGTTACTGATGATTTTGAGTTAATCTTGTATTCTGCTACATTACTGAAATTGTTTATGAGTTGTAAAAGTTTCCTGGTAGACCTTGTGGGGTCATTTATTTATATGTTCATATTGTCAACAAATAATAAAATTTTGACCTCTTCATTTTTAATTTGTATTCCCTTGAACTCCATTTGTTGTCTTATTGCTCTAGCTAGAATTCAAGTACTATACTGAATAGAGAGTAGACAGCCTTGTCTTGTTCCTGATTTCAGTGGATTTGCTTTGAGTTTCTCTCCACTTAGTTTGATGTTGACTATTGTCTTTAGTATGTTTAGGTATACTCCTTGTATAATGCTCTCTCTCTTATCATGAAGGAGTATTGAATTTGGTTGAAAGCTTTTTCAGCATCTAATGAGATGATCATGGTTTTTTTTCTTTTAGTTTGCTTATATAATGTATTACACCGATAGATTTTTGTATGTTCAACCATAACTATGTCAATGGGATGAATCCTACTTGGTCATGGTAGATGATATTTCTGATGTGTTTTTAGATTTGATTTGGCAGTTTTTTATTGAATATTTTTACATCAATGTTCAAGAGTGATAGTGATCTGTAATTCTCTTTCTTTGTAGTGTCTTTATGTGGTTTGGGTTTCAGAGTAACTGTAACCTCCTAAAAAGTATTTGACAGTGTTCCTTCTATTTCTATTATGTGGAAATATTTGAGGCATATTACTATTAATCTTTCTGAAAATCTGATAGAATTCTGTTCTGAAGTCATCTGGTCCTGGGCATTCTTTGGTTGGGAAAGTTTTGATGACTATTTCTATTTCTTTTGTGGATATAGGTCTATTTAATTTGTTTATCTGGTCATGATTTAATTCTAGCAAATGATGTTTATATTGAAAATTGTCCACCTCCTTTAAGTTTTCCAATTTTGTTGCATATGGGTGTTTGAAGTATGACATGATGATTTTCTGGATTTCTTCCATGTCTGTTGTTATGTCCCCCTTTTAATTTTTATTTTGTTAATTTTGATATTATCTCCCTGTCCTTTGGTTAGTTTGGATGAGGGTTTGTCTTTTGTTAATTTTTCTCTAAGAACCAACTCTTTGTCTCATGTATTCTTTGTGTTGCTTTCTTTACTTCTATTTTGTTTATTTCAGACATCAATTTGATTATTTCCCATCATCTAGTCCTCCTTGGTGAGTTTGCATCTTTTTGTTCTAGAGCTTTCAGGTGTTCTTTTTTATTTACTAGTGTGAGATTTTTCAAACTTCTTTATGTAAGCATTTATGAACTTTCCTCTTAAAACTGCTTTTATTGTGACCCATAAACTTGAGTATATTTTGTGTTCATTTTTATTGAATTTTAGGAAGCCTTTAAATTCTTTCTTTATTCCTTCCTTGACTCATTGGTGATTCAGGTGAGGATTGTTCAATTTCCATGTGTTTGTAGTCTTTCTGAAATTAGTGTTGCTATTGAATTCTCACTTTAAGCCATGGTGATTCGATAATATACATGGGGATATTCCAAATTTTTGTATCTGTTGATATTTATTGCTGAATATGTGATCAATTTTTGAGAAATTTTCATGAGGTGCTGAGAAAAAGATATATTCTTTTCGTTTGGATGGAATGTTTTATAAATGTCTATTAAGACCATTTGGGTCATATCATCTGTTAGTTCCCTATACCTCTGATATGTTCTGCTTTTCAAACCTGTCCTGTGGTGAGAGTTGGATGTTGAGGTCTCTCATTATAGTATGTATGGCTTAATTTGTGATTTATGTTTTAGTATGGAATTTATATTTTGCATATGAATGTGTCCTTGTATTTTAGGCATAGATGTTTAGAATTGAGATTTTCTTTTGATGTATTTTTTCCTGTGACAAGTATGAAATGTTCTTCCTTGTCTCCTTTTATTGACTTTAGTATAAAGTCAATTTTAGTAAACATTACAATAACTACACCAGTTTGTTTCTTATGTCCATTTAATTGTAAGATTTTTTCCTTACCCTTTACGGTAAGGTTTTGTTGTTGAGGTATGTTTCTTTTTGCTGCAGAAGGATAAATTCTACTTCTGTATCAATTCTGTTCATCTGTCCTTCTTTATAGGTGAGTTGAGTTCATTCATATAAATCAATATTAATGATCAGTGATTTCTAGTTCCTATTATTTAAGCTTTTACTATTGGTGATGCTATTTTGTGTGCTTTTCCCTTCTTTGGAATGTTCTGCTGTGAGATCATCTATTGTCTATATTTTGTGAGTGTACCTAGCTTCCTTGCGTTGGAGCTTTCTTTCTAGTACTTTGTATAGGGTAGTATTTGTAGTAATGTATTGAATAAATATGATTCTTTCATGGAATATCTTGTTTTCTCCATCTATGTTGATTGAAAGTTTTGCTGGGTATAGTAGTCTGGGCTGGCACCTGTGTTCTCTTAATGTCTGCATAATACTTGAACAGGACCTTCTGGTTTGCATTGTTTCCATTGAAAAGTCAGATATAGTTTTGATAGGTCTGTCTATATATATATATATATATATATATATATATATATATATATATATATATTACTTGTTCTTTTTCTTTTGTAGTTTTTAATACTCTTTTTTTATACTGAATACTTAGCGTTTTGATCATTATGTGGTGAGGGAACTGTTTTTGGTCCAGTGTATTTAATGTGTTGTAGGCTTCTTGTACCTTCATAAGCATGTTCTTCTTTTCTTGCATAATTTTGTTGAATATATTTTCTGTGCCTTTGAGTTTTAATTCTTCTCCTTCTTCTATCCCTAATATTCTTAGGCTTGACATTTTCATACTGTGCCATATTTTCTGGATATTTTATGTTAAGCTTTTGTTAGATTCAACATTTTCCTTGATTGATGAATCTGTTTCTTCCATCATATCTTCAACACCTGAGATTCTCTCTTCCATCTCTGGCAATCTGCTGCTTATGTTTGCATTTGTGGTTGCTGATTGTTTACCCACATTTTCCATTTCCAGAATTCCCCCATTATGTGTTTTCTTTATTGTCTCTATTTCAGTTTTCAAATCTTGACTCATTTTTTTCACCTATTTGATTCCTTTCTTCTTGGTTTTCTTTAATGGTTTTTTTTTCATTTGTTCCGATTTTTGTTTTTTGTTTTTTCCCCATTTCTTTGAGTGAATTTTTCATTTCCTCTTTAAGGGCCTCAAATTTTTCTTAAATGTATTTTTCTTCTGCTTCCTCTGTGTTTAGGTTGTATTCTTCTGCTTCCTCTGTGTTGAGGTATTCAATTTTTCTGTTGTAGAACCACTAGGTTTTGTTTGTGTCTTGCTGTTCTTTTTGATGTTGAGTATACTTTTACATTGTTTTCTACCCATCTTTTTCTCCAATAGCTGTAGTTGAGGCTGAGTCTCCAGTAATGACTCCTCCTGGTACCAGCAGTTCCAAGGCTTAGAATGTTGCTCTTCATGGAGTAGTCAGGGTCAAGGTTCAAACCATGCCAGAGGTTTCTCATACTCCTGAAGGTCTGGCTTTCTGGGGTCTGATCCTGTGGAGGTAGAGCATGGTGGCTGGCTGTTTCTGTGGAGGTTGTGCCAGGCCTCCTGACTGACTGTTCCCACAGAGGTTGGGCCATATGATAACATTTTTTAAGAGTGCAAGGCTAGTTCTCTTGTTCTGCAACATTTACTTTTGCATACATCAACCCAAGTGTGTAGGCAAGTTACTGTCCCATCCACAACTCCTAAACATTCAGCAGATGCTTCCCAAACACAGAGGCCTATATTAAGTATAAAAGCTTGACTGGTAGCTCACACTAACCTACTAGCTCTTATACTTAAATTGTCTGATAAAACTACAAATAATTCTTATCTATATTTAGCCACTTTGCTTTGTGTATTTTCTCAGTATTGCATTCTCATCTTGCTTCTTTTGCCTTTGGCTGTTGATGCCTGACTATGTCTTTCTCCTTCTCATCATTCATAGTTTGATCACCCTGCCTATACTTCCTGCCTGGCTTCTGGCCAATAAGCACTTTACTAAATGTAGGGAGCCACCTGGAGGCACAGGTGGTCCTGCAGTTTGGAGGTATACAAGTCCATACCTGGCTTAGCCACGTGGGGCTGAGAACCCTTGCCTGCACATGCTCAGACCAGCAAATGGCATTAACCAATCAGGACAGCATTCAAGCCTCTCCACCGTTTAAAAGCAGCTGCCTCTGGGCTCTACTTCCTCTCTCTAAGCTTTCTCTCGTCCCTGCACTCTCTCTTCCCTTCCCCCAATTTTCCTCAATCGAGTGCTCCAAATAAAGACGTGATCAGGGAAGGAATTCTCGTTTTTCGTGGCATTCATTCCTGCTGGTCAGGAAGCGCGCCGCAACTAAACTAATTCAAGTGAGAAATATTTTTCAGTATACAAGAGAATTATTCTCTAGCATTTAAACCTTTTGTCTACTTAAAAAGGAAATGTATTAACCTTAATGTAGTAAAATTATATACAACAAAATCAGCTATTATGTCAGAATTATAGTAACTATCTCTAATCCATTTGCATTTGGAAAAAATAGAGAAAATAATTATCTTAACTTTCATACAAAAACTAAAGTTTTTGGCTTTAATTTACTTTCTATTACAACCAAGGGAAACTATAATTATACTATTTAGTCCTCAACATCATCAATGACTTCACAAGGGTGAAATGTAACCTAATGACAGGGGCATCTCCTTTCACCCAAAGTTTGCCTTTTACAATGGAAAATGCGTCTATGTTCCACAGGCCCAATACATCTGGACATTTTTTTTCAGAAGCAGGAAATTTTGAAGGACTGTCTTTCCTTTCCTTGGCAAATGTCAGCAGTTGCCTTTCTTGTGTCCTTCTGATACAGTGTGGACAATAACTGTCAGCAATCGAGACAAGGGTAGTTTGTTTTTGTCCCCATGGATAGCTTTTGACATAAAGAAAGCAAACTCATGTGGTGCTTCTTTAATAATCATCATCTTATTTGAAGTAATTGGTATTGCTTGAAACAGATGTGACTCCCTTTCAAGAAAAGTCTAATCTCTGAAAACATTTCAACTGCATAATCTGTAGGTATTAGAAGTATTTAAAGATTACCTGTCTACCTGAAATACAACTCTGTATGACATTGAAAACATACCTAAAGTGACTATACATTTGCTATCATAGATTATTACTAACCTGCATTTCTTATTTATATATTATACTTTAAAATAATCTACATAAACACACCTTAAACAAGAATAGAAATATATGCATAGTATTACAAAATTAACTTTAAATTTATATCAATAAGCCAATTCTACTATAAAATATGTAAGATTAATAGTTGGTTTTGATTAGATTCAATAATCTTTCATTTATTTTTCATATATCCCTTTTTTCCTTTAGAAAGAAATGTTTGAATTTAACTTTTTCATTTAGCATTTTTTTTCTATTCCCAACAAAATCTTGTAACTAAATCCCCTAAATAATGACAAACACTTATAATCCATTTTTAAGACTGTGGATACAGTTTTCTAAGATACTTCCTGCTGATTGGAGGTGCTGGCAATCTTTGAGAACTCTTGATGGAATCTTTGGCTTACTTGATGGAAATGTGGACTGCTGTGTGGCTGGAACTGCAGTCAGGGGAACCAAATGGCTCTGAGGCACCAAAGGTGTGGCTCTGTCATGCTGAACTGTGCTGATATCAGGCAGGAACCATCATAATTATCATAATAACAGCCCATTTAAGGTTTAGATTGGGCAGGAAACAGTCAGGTGGTACCATATTGCCTCTACATGGCGCAACTTAAGTTTTTAAGAAGTGCTTAGAATTTTTAGAAGTGCTCCTGGATAGTAAAGAATTAAAGATTCACAATAGGACAGATTCAGACATAAAAGACCTCTAAATGGGTCATAGTGTTAGATAGACATATGTAGGCTTGGGAGAGAGAAGAAAAAAAAAGTATTAAAAAGTCATAAAGTAAAGTCAATACTTTAAAAAAAAGGGTAAAGTTTTTAAAGAGACAGCGTACCAATAGTCACAGATTAAAAGAAGAAAAATAAGACACATAAAAATGAAAAATTCACAGAGAGACTGGATTCTGTATATCATTGTGTATTCTTTAAATTTTTTGACTATGAAGGAATTAAATACACAGAGACTTTTCATTGTGTGGTCTGCTAAGCTAAATCAACATATATGCTCTATAGGTATCATGACTTCCAAATTTGGGTCTAAGGATATGGTGCTTTGGAAAAAAGATTCTTCTTTTGTTTTCCCCAGAAGATGAGACCCTGTGGATTCCTTCTAGACCAAGATGGTATGATAGACCACTCCCTCCTGAAAGGTTGCTGTGAATACCCTCAAAAAATTACTTTACTCAACTGCTGACTGAGAGGAACCTAGTACACAGGTTATACCATGAAAGACCTGAATAACAGCAACCCCATACAGCACAAAGCAGTTTGGAGAGAAATAACTGTACCCATATTCCCAAATATTGTTTATAAATGTTCTTTTACATTTAAAGGGGATATGATATAGATATGAATAATTTGCGTTGGTATGAACTTTGATTTATTAATACAAATTTAATATCAATTTTGTTATATGTGTATGTACTTCTGGTCTTGATTAAGGTATTGTGATTGTATAGTTCATTTAAAAATGTAAAGTATAATTAGGAAATATAGGTTGCTAATGGATAATCATCAATAATAGTCAAGCTTGCAGTCCTGTTAGATTTTCTAGATATATGGAGATATATTTCAGTTAGATAGGCAGTCTCCATATCTTTCAAAGACTACAGAATAAGGCTTTTAATGTTCTAATAACTTAGGGTTTTCATAACAACGACACACATCTGCTCCTGGCAGCATCAGCTACTTCAAGAGAAAGATGGGCATTAAAATGGCTCTTTATAGAGTTTGATAGTCATTTTGGCAAGAAATTGCTTTTGCCTGGACTTTTGCATAAACTGGACACAAAAATCCCACAGAGAGATGACTGCTCAACCTACCTAAAGGTGAGATGATCCTTTGGGGTTCCTGCTTCATGAAAGAGTCTGCGAAAGATTCTGCAGGACACAGAGGAAAGTAACTGAAAACTGCCAATATGGGCAGAACTGTCTTTGAAATTTCCTGCTTCATGAAAAAGTCTACTGGATAATATGGACCTATAGGCTGAAGATGGATGCCCCAATGGTACAGAAGAACTTTGGGTGACTGTACAAGCAGCAAGATGTCTGTCATTTCTAGAGTTTTGGAAGTTGTTTGCTTAGGTAATATTACATCCTTCTGGAGTCTTTGATGGAGTTGAATAATGGTTACTTATAGTTTTCCTTTGTTATTCTAAAAGATAAAATAGATCTAAATACTGTAACTTTAATTATTACTTGATACTTGTTACAATGATACCTTTCTTTTTTATTTAAACAGAAATAGGGGAAATGGAGTAGGAGGTCCTTCTCTTTGTGTGTTGCTTTCATTGGTTGAATAAAAAGGCTGCCTTGGCCTTTTGATAAGGCAGCTCTTTGGTGGGTGGAGTAGACAGAAAAGAATGCTGGGAAGAAGGGACGTGTGGCAGATGCCATGGCTCTCCTCTCTGAGATGGACGCTGGTTAGACTCATGCCAGTAAGCCACAGTCAAGTGGTTATACACATTAATAGAGATGGATTAAACAAATATGTAAGAATTAGCCAATAAGAACTTAGAACTAATGGGCCAGGCAGCAATATAGTTAATACAATTTCCATTTGAATATTTTGGGTTAAGCTAGCCACGTGGTGAGACGCAGGCCGCACCCCCTACAACAGTTCAGCTTTTCACATTAGACCATGACTGATACTACAAAGTCTACGCTGTGATTAATATAAATTATGTAAAGTATATATATATATATATTAGTTTTACCTTAAACGTTAAAAGTAGAGAAAGTGAAAATTCACTTTCCAAGCCTGCAAACTTTTAGTATATTTGAATAAGACTGGCAGAGCATAGGTTTTTGCACAAGAATAGTAACTGGATAAATTGTCACTGGGAGTATTAGCTGTGTGGGTGTAAGGGATTTTAATTTGACTATTCATCATCCGTCTCTGCTGATCCTCTCCTCGCATGTCTTGTGAAAGTCTGAAGTGTGTTACTAAGGACATAGAAACCATTAGCTTTCTTATTTATTTCATTTATAACCATTCTAGAAACAAATTGTGACAAATAGAAGCTTAGAGGAATGTTAGCTATTCATTTCATTGAAGTGTTTCCTGTATACATTACTTACATCTTATTCTGTGTTTTAACAAATGCAATAATGTTGTAATGCTGGAGGCAAAAATGGAGTTGCTTTTTCACAAATCAATAATAATTAAAATGAATCATTTTTATTCCAATAAGTTATGGATGCTCAGAAAGTATGAAAAGAGATAAAGTATTAATATTTGTGATTCCTGATTAACTGATTTAGTACATTTATTGAATATGTGGAAAAATATATTTACAATAGTTAGAATTTAAAGAATTGTATGTTTTCTTCATTTGTGTGATTGAAGAGAGGAATGATAACTGTAAGCCAAGACATGACTTGACTTTGAATATTTAAGAATTGTTCATCCCAGTGACCTCAGCCATAAATGGATACATTGGGTACGCATTTCTTTTGGAACCTCTTCTTTCCTTTGCTATGAGGAGGGGTGGTGTATATACAAACTGATAGCAAATCTCGATTGGTTACAAAATTGTTTTCTTATTTTTAAATAAAACAAAGCCACAATAAAAAGGCCATTTCAAGGTATGGCTCTTCATTAGACAGAACAGATGAATGATTGCATAAAATATGTCCTACCTGCCAAATAAAGAGGATCTGGTAAATTTATTCAAGCTTGACTATTGTAACATTAGCAATCTACTTTGGGATACAGGAAATTGTGCAATCTCTTGGAATATATATGGTATTTATAAGCCAAATAACTGTACAACTCAGAGTTATCATATAACCTTCATGTTCTACCACCCCACAAACTGACAAACATCTCTACCAGTTTTTCTCAACTTTCCTAATGTTGTGATCCTTTAATACATTTTCTCATGATGTGGTGAACCAGAACTGTAAAATTATTGTAATCTGTGATTTCTCTACTGTTATAAATTACAATATAGCCAGGCAGTGGTGGTACACACCTTTAATCGCATTACTTGGGAGATAGAGGCAGGCAGATCTCTGTGAGTTCAAGGACAGCCTGGTCTACAAGAGCTAGTTCCAGGAAAGGATCTAAAGTTAAAGAGAAACACTTTCTCAAAAAACAAAAAACAAAACAAAATAAATCACAATGTAAATATCTGATATATATGATATCTGATATGCAATTAAAGGTGTCACAAACTATAAGTTGAGAAACACTGATGTAAACATATAGACCCTTTAATGTTATTTTGCCTTACATGCATCCCTGAGCAATATTAGTGTTAAGAAAATTAAATTGCTGTGTCTTTCTCTTCTCCTATCCTTTCCTTCTTTCTTCCTATGTTCCCTTCTTTTCATTCCTCTTATTTCTCTTTTTCATTATTACTTACATCACATTTCTTCTAGTTTTTATTATACCATTTTCTTTCATTTATCATATCTTCACTAATGTGTACCATCTTTATCAAATAATAAAAAAATATGGCTCAACATGAGTCTTGAATACCAAAATGAGGATTGATTTATAAAAGGCCAGAGCATGAATAATACATTGATTACTTGGGGAAAAATGAAATGCATGTTCCATTTTAATATTGTTGAGAAAATATGCAAGAGAGGTAAGAGCAGGGATCATATCTTACTGAGGTAATAATATAATAAGAAACTGCTTATTCATTTCCTAGCCTCTTAGACCTGAATAATAATGCAGAAACTATTTTAATTATATCACTGCTTGGCCTATAAGCTTAGGGTTCTTATTAACTAACTCTTATACCTTAAAATAAGCCATTTGTATTAATCTGTGTATCAGCATGAGGATTTTCAGCATCTGTCTCCTTCAGTAGCTACATGATGTCTCTGTTACTCTGCCTACTCTCTCTATATATCTCTGTTCAGATTTCTTGCATGGCTATACTCTACTAAGTCATTAGTCAAAACAACTATTTTAAGTAATCAATGGTAATAAAATTTATTCATAGCATATAAAGGGGAATCCTACATCATCTCTTCTTTCTTTATAAATAAAAAGGAAAGGTTTACCTTTAACAGCAGAAAATTACATATAACACAACAGGCACTAAGCAAAATTTACTGTTACAATATTTATATCTACATTATCTTATATCCTAATTAAGGAAAGTTATCATTGTAATTATCATTTCTTCAACTTCATCAAAGACTCTTGAAGGATATGCTATTATCTAAGTATGCAGGAAGTGCATTGTAAACAACTTTTAAAACTCTAGCACTGACAGAGATAGCTCACTTCCAGGACAGTCTATCTTCAGCCTACTGTCTGATAGTGTGTGACAGGAAGCAGAAAAATTAAAAGACTGTTTTTGCCTCTATTAGCTGTTTGTCAGTCATTTTCTTCTGTATTTTTGAGAATGTCTGAAAATATCTTTCATGGAGCAGAATTTACCTGAAATAATTACATGGAAAACTGTATTCATTTAAACACTGCCTGGCCTATTATATCTAGCCTCCTCTTGGCTAGCTCTCACATCTTAACCCATTTCTAATAATCTGGATATCACAATCTGTAGTAAAGAGGAGAGGCAGGCTGCATTCCCACCTGGATCTCGGCTAGCTTTCCCCAGAAATAATCACAGAAACTCTATTCATTTAAACACTGCTTGACCCATTATTCCTAGCTTCTTATTGGCTAACTTGTATACCTCACTTTAACACATATCTAGTAATCTGTATGTCACGACAAGCTTGTGGCTTACCGGGAAAGATTCAGCATGTCTGATCTGGCAGCTTGCTTCATGGCAGCTCTCTCTGTATCTGCCTTTTTTCTCCCAGCATTCTGTTTTGTCTACTCTGCCTATCTAAGCTGTTGTCCTATCAAAAGGCCAAGGCAGTCTCTTTATTTAATCAATGAAAGCAACACAGAAAAGAGACCCTCTTATACCAGCCTAATTTCTCTTTATATATCTGCTTAGATTTTCCACCTGGCTTTATTCTACTTTGCCAACCACCAAAGCAGCTTTTTTAATAATCAATGGCAATAGAAAATATTCATAGTATACAGAAGGGAATCTCACATCATGGTAATTCCTCAAATAATGGAAACCAGAATAAAGTTAGGCAAAGACAATGAGTAGTTTCAATGTGAACAGCAATGCACACTTGACTCTTCTCTTAAAGATCAGATGTGTTGCTTTTGTTTCAGGGAAAGAAAATATGAACTGATGTTTACAATTTTATATACATATGTAATTGTGAGTTGATATAGAGTCATATTTTAATACTGATACCAATAAAATTCCTACACAACTTGCCATTTCTATGAGCAGCATTTCCATGAGTAGAGGAGTATTCATGTGACTGATTGGCTCAGAATCCTTCACAAGCCATCTCACAATGGGTTATGTACACAGTCCATTGTTAAAAATGTTATTTCCTCTAGAACTCACCCAAAAACTAATCATATGCTATATGATAATGACTATAGCATTTCATAAATAGATTTGCCATTTATATAACATGTTTACATTTACAGAACAGCAGTTTCTTGAGGCAAAGTGTTTTGCCCTGCTAATCTCTATTCCCTCTACAATATTTAGCATAGTTTATTCCTCAATATCATGGGCAGTGAAATAAATGCCAGCTAGACTGTGACACTAAAGCTTCCTCAGAGGCCTGTGATAGAGCATAATATAGTAGTCATAGAATCTAACTCATAGAAATGTGGAGGATAATCATTGAAGATTTATGAAAAGCTCACTAAAACTCATTGTAATATAGAATTGCATGTGGTGAAGTACTTTGCAAGAGAATTGCAATTCTTTTATAAAACATGTTTAATTTTGGGCATGACTTTGGTATATGACCTATTAAAATGAAAACTCTCCTATTCCCACATATTAGGATAATATTTACCAATTCTTTCTTTATCTCTACACACACATATACACATGAGCATGTACACACACATACATACATACACACACAATCACACACTATTATACCACACAATTTCTTAAAACATATTAAATTAAACCCTATAAAATATTTGGAACAAAACTTAGTTTTATTTTAAAATAAATATAAGGAATCATTCACTTCAAATACCTGCTGTTATCCTTATCAAAATATTTCCAAGGACTGAAACAGAGAATTATGTCTCTCTCTCTCTCTCTCTCTCTCTCTCTCTCTCTCTCTCTCTCTTTTGGTTTTTTAAGACAGGGTTTCTCTGTAATTTTGGAGCCTGTCCTGGAACTCGCTCTTGTAGACCAGATTGTCCTCAAACTCACTAAGATCTGCCTCTCTCTGCCTTTTGAGTGTGGGATAAATGGTGTGTGCTGCCACTGCCTGGTGAGAATAATGTTTCTTAAACAAAAGTGAGAAACCTATTTGTGTGTGTTTTGGAGACACAATTGATCTATCCTCCTTGTATTTATTTACTGAACAAATGATCATTAAGCATCTACTTTATTTTTATTACAATATATATCTGAGGTTTTGACAATTATATTGTACATCTCTGTTTATTTTTTCCAACTCATTCAGCCACATCTAACACCATTTTGACAATTGAACCTATAGGAATCTTTGAAACTCTCTTTTCTTTATTCATGTTAATATGGGCAAAAATTTTATAGCAAATCTCACTTTAGAAATCAGACCAAAACCTCTATTATTTCTGTTTTTAACCCATAATTCCTTTCTCACATGAAAATTAAATCATCTTCTCTATTTGTCTTAATTTTATATAAATGCATTGATTAATATTAGGTGTTTCAGTCTTTTATCTACTACATTTCAATATTAATTTTTACATATTTAATTGTTTTTGAATCATTATCTATAGTACTTTACTAAGTACATGCATACAGTGACATAAAATACACTTGGTGAAGTGAATTTTACTGTGAATGAAAGTCATAGTACATTTTCATTCGGATATGTTATTTCTTAATAACCTGGCTTATATCATATTTTAGCTGTTCTTCAAGCAAGCTGCAAACTTAATTTCATTAAGTACTTCAAGCATATCTTATCACAAAACTCTGTGAGTCACATCTACTGTCCCTCTTCCCCATGTACTACCTCCTAAAAGTAACATACTACTGTACTTCAGAGATCTTAGAAGAGTAGTCATATGGTAAGAAACTGAAAGTTTAGGGCTAATAATAATTTTATTCCTTCCTTTTCCCATCCTAATGTCTAGGGAATTTTATTAACTGATTAGCAGGTAAAGCTAAGAGACTGAGGCCTGCATTATGCTTGCTCTATGCTTTTTGAAACATCTCTGGGAGCTATCTTTTCATATTTTACATTTTCATTCTCTTAAAACTTATTATTGTTCTCTGGGATTGTGTACTTCAGTAACGTAATAACCCACAAGCCATCTGTTTGATACTGTACTTTGGGAAACAAAAGTAAAGAAACTGGAATATTAGTTAATATCTGATTATTCTCAAAAGTTCCTTTATGACTGTTTCATGAACAGAGATGTTACTTCTTGGGTAATAAAGCACCAAGAAAGTCTACAGTTAATTTATGAACAAATTGAACTTCATGAAGCACACCTTTGCTCTCTTCTTCCCTATCACAAATACATATGCCACCCTCTTATATTTTTGTGTTTAATTTTTTTCTTTTGATGAGTTGGAGATCATACATTTTTATCAGATTACTGTTTTTTCTACAACTATAGTCTTCTTTTTGCTGTCATTAAACAATGGGTAGTCTACTAGTTCTGCTCAACTAGTTGGTTGTTAGTTTAAATTTAAATTTAAATTTGACCTCCAGATATTTTAGAAATTTAATAAATAAGACTATATTGTCTTTGGTGAACATTGACTTAAAAAGCATAATAATGGGAGAACAAGGATTATAAAAGTCTGATTATGATTTCAACAGGAAATTTGGCAAAGTCATGATGACCTTGAAGCAAGAGTGTGATGTGGGTGGAGGTATTGTCTTGTACTTACTTTTTACATACTTGAACAATGGTAGCAAAATAATGTACTTTGTAAAATAAGTGGAAATATCCACTTCACACAAATTCACATCTTTCTATTTTTATCTTACATCACACTGTTAAATGTGTTTTAATGAAAGAAATGAATTAAAGCCCAAATTCTTTTGTCACCATCTAATGTTAAAAATATGTATAGAAAATTGAAAATTTATTGTACTAAACAGAAAACACAGATTGCTGAAATTAAACAAGTTAACATGATAGAAATTTATGGCTATTCTCAGAAAGAAAATAAGAGTGCTGAAAATCTGAGTGCTTACTCAGTAGTAATTGACACTAAGATTGTGGTTGATACCAAGGCAGTATACAGTTTGCTGAATATTGTGCTTTATATTAGTGATTAATGTGGATGTGAGGGAGAATTCTTCAAAGATTCAGAATAAAATCGCGATTCACCAGGCTGCCTGCATTGGGAAAGATCAGAATACAGCTCATTTATGAATGAATTCAGATTTTCATATTCATGAATTGAATTCTGTCTTTGGATAACATTCTGTCATAGTGTATGGGAATTCACTGTTCAAGCTAAGAGCTCCTGTTTATATTGTAGAGTATCCAGCACACTAAAAGAGATGATGAATCAATAATAAATTACATCACAAAGCAATTAAAGACTAAACATGTGTTCTAGTGCAAATTTTGGCTAATTGAATTTAAATAGGTATACCAGAGAAGGACAGTTTAAGCACTGTATAAAAAGATCACTGTGTATGTATATGTGTTTATGAAAATTGATATGTTGTCATGTAGTAATTTAAATCAAGTTAGTTAATTAAAATGTTTAAGTACAGAAGGAAATTTTAACATAGTTAAGGCACATTTACATAATTGAAGAGATGATATTTAGAGGAGCTTCCATTTGATCATTAAGTTTGGAAACATTATTTAACTCTATTGTGAAAACAGGGCAAGGTTATTTGAAAATCAGTTTTAATTTAACACTCAAACAAATAATTACAATAGGACCACTATTAAAAACCACAGTAAATCAAAATGCAGAGTTTTGTAGCCCAGTCACAGTAGAAAAACCTTCAAAACATTTCTGTGGCTAAATCTCAGGGAACCTGACAGAAGAGGAGGCAGAAAGATAATTTATTTTTGTGACAGTCTTTCTCTGTGCTGCTTTGGAGCCTATCCTGGAACTTGCTCTGTAGAGCAGGTTAGCTTTAAACTCATAGAGATCCACTTACCTCTGAATCCTGAGTCCTGAGATTAAAGGTGTGTGATACCACTGCCCAGCTTGAGGCAGAAAGATTTTAAAAGCCAGAAGACCAGGGAGTTTTCTTTGAGAGTGTGTGTCCTAGTAATGCCAAAAGTTAATCCTATAAATCTCATGAACATGATTCTTAACATATTAGGAAGAGAAACATTCTTTTGCAGGAGGGAGGATAACAATTGTTTAACCAATACCAAATGATAAGTCCTGAAAACATACACATGAGTAAAATTATACACCCTGAGAATGTTATATTTAGGAATACATATAAACATACATATTAATACATGCATGCAACATAGGTAATTATGTAATACATGTTATAGTTTTGAAAAAGAACAAGAAAGGTCTAAATGGAAGGAAGAAATTGTATTATATTATAATCTCAAAATGAAAAAAATGCAATAAAATCAACAAGAATAAAATCTTTTTAGTTTCTATTCCAGGTACTCCATAATACACACAAACACAGAGCACCAGCCTGGACATTAATGGTATTATTTTCTGACTGGATTCAAGTATTCATGGGTCTCCAGATGAAGGACAATCTTATTTGACAAGATCCAGTGGACTTCAGAACACTACAAAATACAACTGAAACTGAGCAGCCTGTACACTCTCTTGTTTCTCATAGAATTGCAGTCTTTAGTATCACCTTGGCAGTCATACAAGGGACAAATGTGATCATTCCAAGAAACACCAATTTTTCTCAATATGTTCCCTAAAATTCTCTGGGGCCTTATGCTTCTCAGGTTTCCTGTCTGGTGATACTGTCACTCCAGATTCTAGGTTTTGTTTTCCTTGAAAATGTGTTGGTATGTCAACTATCTTTATTTTTGTAAATACAGGATATAGCTGGCATAATATTTGGCCAAGTTAGCAAAATGATAAATTTTGTTTTGATTTGAAAGATATTTTGTTGTAGCAGTTGGAATGAGACATATTTTGCCTATTTGCTTTTGTCAGTAGTTGAAATTGGAAGGTGGGAAAAATATATTTGTTAGTATGGAAAAGCATGCTTGTTCTTGAGGAAAAAAACTAGCTCAGGATATTCCGAGTTGGGCACTTGTATGGAACTCACCTAGTATTGAGACTATTCATATTTTCACCTTTTTCCTGTCTCAGAACCTGAACTCAGGCTTTGGGGAGATTGATGTCTCTTATTCTAAGTTTTTGAGAGAGAATTTTTGCATAGAATAAAGTATCCAGCAATTGCAAATGTTAGAAAAAACAGACTATTGATGAGTGTGTGTAATTCAGGATAAGTCAACGAAGAAAGCAATATGATAACCTCTATTAAGTTTAGCAAAATGCATCTTCTATGGCAAATGAATCTATCTTTTAGTCATTTGGTCACACTATTGTAAGACTTAAACATTAGAAACCATCTAACAAAAACATACCATCTTCACATGAATGATTACTATATAGTACTCAGCTTGCACTTATTATTCCTGAGAGGGCAATTAAACTACACATGAAAAACTACTAATGGATATTACTTCTTTCAAAATAAGAAAAACCAAGGAAAAACTGGTTTGTACAATTATATAATTTGTTCTCTGAACCTTTAATTAATGAATTATTAATTTTTACTGTAGTAATAACTCAATCAAAGTACTCTAATAAAGATATTTCAGATGTTATTGAAAAGCATAGAAAAGTAGAAAATCACTTTCATTTGTATACATAATAACATGAAATCATTTAAAATAACATTTAAATAGTAGATCACTTTATACATTAATTAGTTATAGAGTTTTATATAAAATTTATGTTCTTCATACATACCTGTTGTGATGATTATCTCACACAAACACATACACACACACAGTACACACACCTATACATAAAGAGTGCTGAGTCTGTTTAGTGTTGTTTGCTAGGATTTATATGTGTTCAAATTTGACCGCTTAGGATTAGGTACCTATCATGTAGCATGCCTGTGAAGAAAAATTTTCCCCTAAGCTGCCATTAATTGTCTTTTTCTCTTCATCTTTGGGTGGAGTCTTGTGAGCTTTCCTCCACCTACACTCACTTGCCTGCAGGTAGCATTTTTTGTGTTTGTTGCAATTGAACTCAAAATATATAATTCTTACATAGAATGTTTTTATGAAGCTCAATGTCAGCAGATAATAAAGATCTGAATTTGATAGAATTTTCTATTATTATTTAAATTTTATCAATTTCTTAAATTTTAAATTTTATTTCTTGTTTCTTTGTTTCATTTTTTTAAAAGAGAAAAAACTGTCATATTTAATTATATATATCAAACCAAGATTCTTCTCCCTTTCCTCCTCCCATTCCCTCCACATACCCTCCAACCCCACCCCATCCAATTCTCAGAGAGGGTAAGGCACATAGATTGGGGGAAGGACCAAGGCCCTCCCTACTATATCTAGGTTGATCAAGGAGATCTAAAGAAAATATGTTCTGAAGTACATGAAGTAGGGATTAATTGTGGTGCTACTGCCAGTGGCTCCTCAGTCTGTCCCAGCCATGCAACTGTCAACCACTTTTAGAGGGACTAGTGTGGTCTTATGCTTGTTCCTTCCCATTCTGACTGGAGGTGGTGAGCTCCCATTAACTCAATTAGACTGTTTCAGTAAATGAACCTCTCATGGTGTTAACTTCTTTGATCATATTTTCATACCCCCCACTCTTCAACTGAACGTTGGTATCTCAATCCATTGTCCAGATGCAGGCATCTGCCTCTGTTTACATCAGTTGCTGGATGAGGGTTCTATAGTGACATTTAAGACATTCATCAGTCTTAATACAGGGCAAGTGAAGGTCAGGCCCCTTCTCCTTTATTGCTTAGGGTGTGGTCATTCTTGTGGTTTCTTGGAAATTTCTCTAAAGCCAGGTTTCTTGCTAACCCTATAATGGCTCTCTCAATCAAGATGTCCTTTTCCTTGTCTCTTCTCTGTCTTTCCTCTTTTTGACTGTTCCAGTCCCTCAAGTTCTCCTCACTTCTCACCTCCTCCCTTTCCCTTCTCCTTCCACCCTCCCTTCTTCCCCCAACCTCATATTTCCATTTTTTTCAGGCGATCTTGTCTGTTTCCCCTTTCCAGTTTGGAGGAAAAACACCCCTTAAATGATTGTTTACTGGAGTAAGTGGGGCTCGGAAGCCTGTCCGCCATTGTGAGTCCAAGATGAAGAGGGAGCCTGGGGCGGGGGCGGGGGGGGGGGAAATTCTGCGATTCCAGAGCATGAGCCGGCTTCCTGGAGGTGCCACTCATGGAGAGGCTGAGAAGGTGGCAGTGGTGGTGGGAGGTTCATCACCCTAGCCCAGTCAGTGCCTAGCCCTGGTGGAGCTGTGGTGGGAGGTGCATTCATCCATTCTTTCAGCCTGTGGTTTTTATTTTTTTATATGTGAATTGAGTTCATTATTATTAAGAGATAGTAATGACTAGTGGTTGTTAATTCCTGTTGTTTTTTTTTTTTCGGTAGTAGTGTTTGTGTGTTTCCTTTCTTTGGGTTTTGCTGGTAGGGGGTGTTATCTGTTGCCTGTGCTTTTGTGGATCCAGTGAGCTTCCATGGGTTGAGGGCTTCCTCCTAGTACTTTTTGTAGAACTGGGTTTGTGGATACATATTGTTTAAACCTATTTAAATATTTAGGTTGGGAAAGTTTTCCTTTATGATTTTCTTGAGTACATTTTCTGTGCATTTTAACTGGAGTTCTTTTACTTCTGCTACCCATGTTACTCTTAGGTTTGGTCTTTTCATGGTGACTCATATTTTCTGGATGATTTGGCTTAAGAATTGGATATAGTTAATGTTTTCTTTGACCAAGGAGTCTATTTCATCTATAGTATCTTCAACACCTGAAATTATTTCTTTTATCGCTTGTATTCTGTTGGTTATACTTGTCCCTGTAGTTTCTGGTTTTTTGCACTGATTTTCCATATCTATAATTCCTTCTGTTTGTGATTACTTTATTTCCTCTATTTCAGTTTTCAAGTCTTGAACTATTTCCTTCACCTGTTTGATTGGTTTTTTTTTTTTGGTTTTCTTTGAGTGATTTATTAATTTCTTTCAATTTTTGTTTGTCTTTTCCTCCATTGTTAAGGGAGTTTTTCATTTTCTCTTTAAAGGTCTCCAACATTTTCATAAAGTTACATTTAAAGTCATTTTCTTTTGTTTCTTCTAGGATAGAAGGATGAATTCTTCCTGTTGTATGATCACTGGGTTCTGATGTTACCATGTTGCTTTTTAGGTTGTTGGATGAATTCTTGCATTGGTGCCAACCCATCTCTTTCTTTAACTGAGGTTGACAGTGTCCTTGTTTCCTGGTCTAGTCCTTGCAGTGGCTGTTTGCGTGTTTGGAAATTATTTTTTTGTTTGCTCTGTACATTCAATGTCTGTGTCTCAGGAAGTCTCTGAGGTCTATCTAAGCCTGCTTTTTGATCATCTCTCCTGGTACACTCTCTTGGTCCTCTCTCTTGTTCCCCTCAGTGCTGTAGCAAGTTCTTGGTCCTCTTAGTATTCTATCACACTCTCGATTTCCTCAGCATTTTAGCAAACTCTTAGTCCCCTCAGTATTGGAGCAAGCTGTGTTTCAGAGTTGCCCCTAGGTTGCAGAAGGATAGGTAAGTTTGGGGACAATTTAACATTTTTTTTTTAAATCAGGTACACCATTCTTTGGTCAAGGGGCATTTAGGTTGTTTTTAGGATCTGGCTATGACAAACAATGCTATGAACAAACTTGAGCTCATGTCTTTTTGACACAATTGAGCATCCTTTGGATATATACCCAAAAGTGGTATTACTGGGTCTTGAGGAAGGTTATTTCCTAATTTTCTGAGACATCGCTGCACTGACATACAAAGAGGCTGATAAGGAAAATGTGGTATATTTACACAGTGGAATACTAACAGCAAAAAAAGAAAAGAAAATGACATGTTGAATTTTGCAGGCAAATGGAAAATATCATATTGAGTGAGGTAACACAGACCCAGAAAAACAATATCTTATGTACTCACTCATAAGTGGCTTTTAACATAAGCAAAGAATATACTCACACATAACTGGCTTTTAGAAATAAAGCAAGGAAAAACCAGCCTACAATTCACAATCCTAGAGAACCTAAACAACGATGAAGATCATAAGAGAGACATATGAGGATCTAAACAACATGGGACATAGAAAAAGACAAAATCTCCTGAATAAATTGGGACCATGAAGACAATGGGAGAGGGTAGAAGGTGAGGGGGGAAAGGAGTACAGGAAAAAATTATATATAATTCATTAAAAGCATAAAACAAAACTGAATGCTGCTGGTGGAATTTGAACCCATGATTCAGAATTCAACTTTATTTCCACTACACTGTCCCTACTAACTGGGGTAAGGTATTTAAATTACAGTTCACTTGAGTGTAGTCCATCAAAATTTCATGGTCTTTGAGTACATGCTGCATAAAGTGGCATCCATCTCTCAAATACAGGTTTAAAAAAGGAATAGTGCCAACATACACGTATACATTGTCTATCTGTTTTACTTTTAAAGCAGTCAGCTTTAAAAAACAGAGAGCAAGGCCATTAGAAGTATAGACAGTTCCTGAGTGGATCAGTGTTGTCTCTTTCTGAGGCAATAATAAACATTTATACTTTAGAGATAGTTAAAGCTTAAAGTAAAAAATGGAGGAATAATGATGTATTGCTCGTGATTGGGAGTCTCACGATACATAATGATAGTCATGATGGCAGTATTAATGACAAATCATGATGTGATGGTGAGTCAGAAATAGAAAGCAATGGCTCCAATAAAAAATAAGGTATATTATAATACTGTACAGAATGCAAGTGCTCTATTCTGCTGCTTGGGTATCAGGAGGACAGTAACAGATGCTGCCCCCTTCCTGCTGCTCCTGAAAAAAACATCTTTATTTCTGAATAAAAATCTTCTTTTTGCATATTTACTTTTGCTGTTTTACATAGTTTTCCTTTTTTATATCTTTATGCTGCATTTTTAAAATGCAATAAAAATTTTGTCACACAAGCAAGAAATATAATTCTCTTGTTTTCTTCATTTGAACAACTCTGGTTACATAGCTTCTGTTCCTCCTCCTCCTATCCCCTTTAATATTAGTTTGCTTTTACTTTACTTAATATCACTAAAAATAGGATCTATATCTTCACTCTAATTTTATCCATTTTACACGTGTAAAAATTTTCATCAATATCACAATATCACAGTCTTTCCAGAACAAGTAAAATTGGGCTTTGGAACAGATCACTAATATTTCTAGAAATACAATGTTAAGCTAATAAATGTGAAAGAGGTAGGGCTCATAAAACTATATTGCAGTCCTCAAAATAAGGGTAGTTATTTATTGTACAGAAAAATATATATATTTACATAAAAATATTAGAAGCAAATAAATTATTTAATGTTATTAAACAAATAAAGGTCAGAACATTAACTAATTAATAATCTAGAAGCTTATAAAACCTGTTCCAGATAAAGTCTTATTGTGAATTATGGGAGTAACCAATAGATTTTGTTTCAAGAAATCATTGAGAAAGATCCATTATTTAGTGAGGAATAAGCAAATGATATTGTAAGAGATGTAAATGATGACACAAAGGTCACTTTCAATTATATTTATTTATAAAGAAAGAAACAGGAAAATACTAGCAATGACAGTCACCAGAGGGGAAAGGAACAACATCTCCTTTACCTCTTAAGATTGGCAGCTGACAGATCTGGCTGATGCTAAAATTAAAAAGAAGGGATAAACAAATTTTAACACTGATTTCAAAATAGACATGTTTTAAGTTACCAAAGAGTGAATTTGGCTAATTTAATTAATGTAATAATTGTATTCACTTTATATTTATATTTTATGAGAGCTATAATAAAATGAGGAATTGGGCTTAAGAGGGAATATATTTACTTTAGTTTTTATTATGGTTCTTTGTATTTCCTTGGTTCAGCCCCTGGGACTTGAAATTAGGGACATGTGCCAAGCAAACAATCAATACTGTACTACCCCAACCTTATATTTGATTTGAAAAGGAGCAAATTATTATGTAAATCCAATATTGTGATAACATGACTAGAAAGCATGTTAAAGCATCTTCTTGTCTAAGCTAATATTTGAATATTGAATTATATATTTGTTACACATATTTGCCTTCAATACACAAATAACTCTAGAAGTAAGTAATTTTTTTCCTGAGCTCACACTTAACTAGATGAAAATAACTGATCTCAAAGGTCATAATTTGAAATCTAAACTCAAAATGACATATTTTCAGATAGATTTATATTTCAGTAATATTGTTTCAAAGTCAACAAGCTGCTGAGTTTCATAATTATAAACTTTACCATTCCAAAGGCATTTGAAGCTATTGTGTTTGTTTTCCAGTTTGTGAGCCACCTTCTTAGAGACCAACTTATATTACATTGCCAAAAGCTGCTCAACCTCGGATTACCTGTAATTTTTATGAGAAATAGATGTATATGATGTATTATATAACAATAAGGACACTGACCTTTGGAAGCCTGGGGATATTCCTACTTTGTAATACAAATGAGAATGAGAAGGAAAATTTCAAGTACTAAAAAGAAGGCCTTAAAAAGTTGTCCAACTTATACAGTCACTTAATAAATATACATATGTAATATTATTTATGAATAAATGTGGTCACACACAGGGAAAAGAATGAGAATATTTAGGAAGAAAATAATGTTATGACAATGAGTAACTAAATAATGAATAGATTTTATTTGACCATATTGGAAAAAAATGTTAGTTTTAACAAAGTATGTCAGGGACCAGCATCGACAAAAGTATATTTCTCCAGAGTAGAGTTCCAGTTCTTTGACCTTTGACCTATGTGAAAATAGGCTCACATTTTCAGGTCTCTGCAAAAGTGGTTTGACAAAATATCTTCAGGACATCTGACCACAAAGTCCTTTAGATATTTTACATTTGAGAGCATAAAGGATGTTTAAAAGTTTGGCAAATGTCACTTCTCAATTTTTATAATAATTTTTTCTTCTAATAATATCCTAAAATACTCTTATTAATATTACTAGATAATTCTGTTACTCTACACATAAAAATCAACATGAGAATGAAACACTAAGTTAATACATTTTATTTAGTGTAAATTGATAGGTTATAGTAACACCTGGTCGTATCCTTTAGCCTGCCAATTCATTTTTAAGAATTTTCTAAAGGAGAAAATATTAAAAAGTCATACACGAACTGTATGTGGTGCTATATCCCTTTGATCCAGCCCTTGGAATTCAGAGGCAAGTAGATTTCTGTGAGTTCAAGGCCTGCCAGGCCACTACAGAACAAGTTCCAGAACAGCTGGGACTACATAGTGAGAACTTGTCTGAAAAAACCAAACACACAAAAGAGTCATAAATAAAAAATATTAGTCATTAAAGTTAACAAAATGGTAAATTAAAAGCAAGTTAAATCTCTAACAATAAAAGGTGCATGAAAGTAATAAAGGTATAATCTGTAAAATGTGCAGTAAAATTAAAATATATATTTAAAATATTTTTCTGTAATGCCTGTGAAATTAACAAGTAAAGAAGGAACAGAAAAAGAAGATGGAGGAATGGAAAGAGGGAGGCATAGGTGGAAGAAGAGAGGGAAAGAGGGAAGTAAACAGAGTGCTATAGAGGGATGTAGAGAGAGAGGGAAAGGGAGGGAAATAAAGAGAGGGAGTGTGGGAGGGTAGGAGGGATAGAGATATAGAGAGAAGGACAGAGAGAGAGAGAAAGGGAGGGAGGGAAGGAGAGGAAGAATAAAAAAGAGGAGAGGATGTAGATAGTCTTCCAATTTTTGGAAACCACGGCCAATGCTGTACAAATAGATGTATGGATGGCTTGTGTACTTGTGCTTGTATATACATTTTTATTCTTAATAACCTCTCTCTTAATCCATCTCTGTTGCATGCATTATGTTTCACATTTCCTAATGATCCTACTTTGGAACTAAATTTTAACTAACATTTAAATTGAGTGTGTGACAAAGGGCAGAGAATGCTATGTGTAAGGGTTGGTTTTTCATTATTTGTGTACTTACTGACTATGTATCTCACATAAATTAAAGAATTTATTTTTCTCATCAAGTAGTCAAATTCACTAGTTAGCATTATTTGTTTTCTGTAAGAAAATGACTGACATGATCAGCTTGTATAAGTAGAAATTATACTTATAGTTTAATACTTATACTTAGTAGAATAAATACTACTTGTATAAGTAGTATTTATTTTAGTTTTCATTTTCAGGTGGGCTTACTTAATAGTTGCTTGGCTCAATCGCTTTCAACTTGGGACTGCAAAATGCTTCCCAATCTTTGTATGTCTTATGCTGAAAGGCTGTTCACCTCATAGTATCTTGGAAGCAAAAAGAGCAGAAAAGCCCTGATCCATTTATCCAAAGCATGGCCATAGACCATAGTCACTGTTAGGTAGTCAAGCCTGTTAAGGGAGAGAGTGACTACATGCTAAATAAATAAAACAGTACATCTTTACTTTTTTGTTTTTTGCTTTTTTCTCCTTGTCATGCAAAGCATTAACATGTAAATTCCAGTAGAAATTTCAGCATATGAGTCACGAGCATTTTTGTACATTTAATTACTATGATAAGTGTAACAAACCAGTTTCTAAGCTGATGTTGGCTTTCAATGACTGCTTTCCTTTCTTTGATCTTCTAGTGCAGGTTGTCTAAACTAACTGTCAAATCTTTAGGTAAGAGATAAAAGAATTTGTAAGTGGTTGTGTATCTTTCCCAGAACTGGCAAAAATTCATATATTAGTATTAGTAATGTAGCTCAATGAATCAATATCATCTGACTACTACCACAATAAAGTCCATGGAGTTTGATTCCTAAATTTACACGATCTAACCTTAGATATTTGTTCTAAAATAAAAGTAGTGCTACTAAAAATAGGAATAATATCACAGAACTTTCTACTCAGAACATTACCAGTCTCATAATGTACTTCCCTTCAATTCTCTCATTAGCTAAGAGATTTACAGATGTTTAGAGTCCACGAATTTTATCCTGTTTACATTCTCAATGTCTTGGTGCTGATCATATAGCAAGCCTTTTTTTGGCATTGTAAAGTATCTGAAGTAATTATTAGAACATTATCTTGTAATTCTGCTCCTCATTGGGAATGTTGGCTTCATTGGCCCATGAAGTAAAAAGAACAGACACAGGAAACAGGGTTCAAGATGGTTGTAGATACAGACAGCTCTGGGAGACAAATAAAAAATGGTGAATCAGTTCAACTTTCTTCCAAAGTATAAGGAATATACAAGATTGGGGAGCCTGGGGAAAACCCTAATTAGCATTTAATAGCATACTCCTATGATGAGACTTAGTATATGCCAATAGTGTCCTTTCAAAATGGTTAGAGAACTTGCTGAATTGCCATGTTGGTCATGCAAAGAGAACCATGTTAGATGTCACCCTTGACATAAGTCAGGCATCCTAGGCCTTAATACATCTTCTACATAAGACTGGGTAGAGAGAGAGTTCTCCATGTTGCCAAACTTAGAGAAAGCTGCTGGTATAATGTTGATTACAACATCTGGTCAGCAATGTCTTGCAACATTATCTTATGTCAAAAACAATGAATTGATTGGTTGTCAAATCAAAGTAAAGACACTCATCAAGTGTTAACCATAAGAATGTACAAGAAGTCAAGGTGAAAGCATCGATCAGATATCTGCACTGGAAATTTGAGTCACTGGTACTTGCAATTAGCAGGAGAATTGTGCTTTGTCTGTGCATAGAGAGAAATGAAATGACTGAGCTTGGTCTCATTATATAATGGGCTCTGAGTAACCTTTTCAGATGCTGAAATTCTTGGATGTTTTTACATCTAATGGAGAATAACATGGCTTCACCTCTAGTGTTGGGTAGTTTCTAAATGTCAGGAATTGCTTTTTTGTTCTTTTCATCAAACATTTTAAAGTTGAAATAATTGAAAAATAAATTTTTACTTGACAAAGTAAAATAAAGTTTTAAATTAATGATCCTATAAAATGTTTTACAGACTACATTGCTGAACAATATGGAAAAAAAACATTATTTTTGCACTAAATGTTGCCTCAGCAAATTTTAAATGAAAAATGCTGTATCATTAACAAATACATAACGAAAATTATGTACTTGGCTTACACATCTCCTCAGATGCATTTATGCATGCAGTGAAATCTAGATGAGAAATGTTCTTAAGAAAACATTCAGTGCTATTCTATATGAGCTGTTTAGAGAACTTTTCTTCATTACTTCACCACATAATGGTTTATAAATTTTGAATGCATGTGCACAATGACAAAAGCCTTCCATAGCATTGAATGCAGTTGTTTAGAGATTCCCCAAGATTAGTCTTCATAGTGCATTCCCTGATGCTTACTTAGTACTTACAGTGTTGAGTTCTTGCTTAACTACTCTTTCATCTGAAAGCTGTTCAGTATTGCTTTCTATTTCCTTTATTTTTCTTACAATTCAGAATGGCACATATTGTAAATATCTGAAAATTTACTCAACACCCTTAATTAGATTATAATTGTCTTAATTAGTTATATTCAAGTCTTAAATTATTTGTGCTTGCCCATGCATGTGTAAAGGTGTGATAGTAGGAGGTCGCTTGTTTGTTTCTGGTTGCTCAGTCTCTTGAAATAACCACACAGAAACTGTGTTAGTTAAATCACTGCTTTGTCTATTAGCTCTAGCTTCTTATTGGCTAGCTCTTACATCTTAATTTTACCCATCTCTATTTATCTGTGCATCGTCACATGACTGTTACTTACTGGTAAGGTTCCTGCTCATCTGTTCTGGTGGTGGCTACATGACATCTCCTTGATTCCACCTACTCTCTCTATATATATGTATCTCTTCCAACTGGACTATATTCAACCATTGCCTGAAAGCAGCTACTTTATTAACCAATAAAAGCAAAATATATATAGAAGGAGTTCCTACACTATTTCCCCTTTTCTGTTTAAATAAAAAGGAAAGTTCTATTTTTAACATATTAAAATTAAATATAACAAAATAGTTATCAAACAAGAATTATACTTACAAAATTTATATCTATTTTATCTTTTATCATAACTAAGGAAAACTATAACTATATCTATACTTCAACTTGATCAAAGAATAACCTAATTAAACAGGAAGTACATTGTAAGCAACTTTCAAAACTCTAGAATTGACAGAGACATCTCGTTGCCTGGACAGTCACTCAAAGTTCTTCTCTATCATTAAGTATCCATATTCAGCCAACAGGATAATAGTATCAAGCAGACTTACCCATGAAGCAGGACATTTCAAAGATAGTTCCACCTATACTGGCAGTTTGTCAACCACTTTCTTCTATGTCCTGCATAATATCTGGCAGACTCTTGCATGAAGCAGGAACCTCAAAGAACTGTCTCACCATCTTTAAGTAAGTACAGCAGTCATTTGTCTGTGGGTTCTGCATGCCCAGTTCTTGTAGCATAACATCAAGCAGTCCCGACAAGAGCAGTTTCTTGCCCAAATGGCAAGCATACTCTTTAAAGAGTCTCTTCAATGCTCATCTTCATCTTAAAATAATTGGTGCTGTCAGGAGCAGATGTATCTCATTTTCATGAAAAGACCTAAGTTATTAAAACATTTTGAATGCCATATTCTGAAAGTCTATGAAAGATATGAAGAATACCTATCTAGCTGAAAAAATTCTACATATCTAGAAAACCTAACCAACATGACTACAAGCCTTACTATTTTAGATGATAATCTATTAACCTCTATTTCTTAATTACACATTGCATTTTTAAATGAGATGCACAAGCACAATTCCTTAATTAAGAGAAGAAATATGCATATAAATATTGACCTTAAATTTGTATTAAAAAACCAAGATCCATACCAATACAAATCTCTATAACATATCCCTCTTTAAATGTAAACAAATATTTATGAATAATATTTGTGAATATGAGCATAGTTCTTTCCAAACTGCTTCCTGCTTTTTGTTGGGTGAAATGTTTTTAGGGTGTTCACAGCTACCTTTCTGGGGGTCTTCATCCATAAAACCCATTAGTCTGGAAGGATTCTACAGGTTCATATTCTCTGTGGAAACAAAATCAGAACATCTTTTCCAAAGCAACATATCCTCAAACCCAAATTCTGAAGTCAAGGTACCTTTATATTGGTTTATCTAAGCAGCCTGTACAATGAAACGCCTCTCTGTATTTAGCTCCTTCATAGTCGATAATTTTAAATAAAGTACAACACTATACATAATCTAGACCCTCTGTGTATTTTTCATTTTTATGTGGCTTATTTTTCTTTCTCTATTACTTTTTCTATAAGTTTACTTTGTCTCTTTAAAGACTTTGTTTTATTTTTTTAAAATCATTTACTTGTTTTTATAAATTCCTATACTCTTTTTCTTTTCTTTCCAAAGCCTATGTGCATTTTTTAAACACACTGTATCTCGTTTATAGGGCTTTTATGTCTGAATCTGTCTTATTGTGTATCTGAAATCCTTTTCTGTCCTGGAGAATTCTTAAGACGTTAAGCAACATTACTAGGACTAAGGCGGCTTTACCTTTTGGCTCTGCCCAATCCAACATGTTGGAGGTTTGTTCACTGCTTCTGAGACCCATTTTCTCTGCCCCAGATACAGGGTTGGGTAGTAGAAGGCTTGTATTACCGTTAGGCAAGTTATAGCACTTTGTTTACAAACCCCATTTAAATGCTTGGTCTCTTGAACAATCCAGAGTTTATGCTGTCAGTACAGCCCAGGAAGCAGCTTTTTCAAAACTGTGCATGTTGTTTTGTTTTGTTTTCCTTTGTTTGTATCCTACTGCTGAATCAGGAAAACCTCTCTTAAAGGAGCCATGGTATTAAGCCATGCTTAACTCTCACCTTTTATGTCTAGAATTCCTTTTAAAGCTTTGTCAAATTTTACATGGAAATGGCTAGCACACTTTGGAGTGCCATTGTATTGTAGGAGGCTGCTTGCTTCTTCCCAACAAGTCAACATCCAGAAATAACCACACAGAAACTGTATTAATTAAATCAATGCTTGACCTATTAGCTCTATCTTCTTATTGGCTACCTCTACTAATCTGTGTTTTGCCACTTGCCTGTGGCTTGCTGACAAGGTTTTGGCTTATCTTTTCCCAGCAGTAACTACATGGTGTCTCCTTTACTCTGCTTTCTTTCTTTCTCTCTCTCTCTCTCTCTCTCTCTCTCTCTCTCTCTCTCTCTGTCTGTCTCTCTCTCTCTGTCTCTCTCTCTGTCTCTCTCTCTGTCTCTCTCTGTCTCTCTCTCTCTCTCTCTGTCTCTCTCTCTCTCTCTCTCTCTCTCTCTCTATATATATATATATATATATATATATATATATATATCTGTACATCGTCACATCGTCACATCTCATATATATATGAGATGTCCAGTCTGGCTAAACTCTGTTAAGCTATTGGCCAAAACCAACTTATTTATTAACGAATAAAAGAAATACGTATACCAAAGGACTTCCCAGACCATAAAGGCATGTGTGTGGAAAAGTATCTATGCATATGTTTCTGTCTGTGTGCATTTAGGTGCACGTGTGTGTGTGTGTTTTCCCTACTGGACACTATATTCAATCACTTTGCATCCCATTTCATGCTGTTTATCAACTTGGTCTCTTGAATTTATTCTTATTGAGTTCTCAGATTTGAAATTAACTCCTTCAAGCAACCTTTCTAAATGTGTTGTGCATTATTACTATTATCTTAAAAATAATAGAAATAATATTAAATAATTTATATTTGTTGAAAAATGTGATATAACAGGTATAACACTTAAAGAAGTATTAGAACCTGATAAGTCCTCAGAAATGGTCCTGATGTTTCATTGAATTTATGTTTTAATTTAACACAGACTTGAGACACATGATTTGATTTTATATTTACAGAAAGAGTATCAGCTATTTACTTACTTATCAAAATATTTAAAGATGAATGAAGTATATGTTAAAAGTCTCAAAATTTTACTTTTATAAAATTACTTAGTAATGTAGCCATTTATTGATTTCTCCTTTTAATTAATAATTACTATTCTGAGCACTTAGTATCTGAGCATTATATTGTATACAATGTCCTACTCCCATAATATTCCACAGGCTTTTGCTTATCAATTTTTTTTCTGATACCTGTCTTTTTTCTTCTTTCTTTTGTGTCATTAATTTCTATTTATTTATTTATTTATTAATAATTTCCACCTCCTCCCATTCTCCCATTTCCCTCCCACTACCCCCCTCTCCCTCCCCCTCGCTCTCCAGTCCTAAGAGAAGTCAAGGTACCCTGCCCTGTGGAAGGTCCAAGGCCCTCCCCATTCCATCCAGGTCAACGAAGGTGTGCATCCAAACAGATTAGGCTCCCAAAAAGCCAGTAAATGCAGTAGAATCCAAATCCGAAGTCATTATCATTGACTTCTCAGTCCGCCCTCATTGTCAGCAACATTCAGAGTGTGATTTGATCATATGTTCAGTCCCGTTCCAGCTGGCCTTGGTGAGCTCCTATTAGAACCGTCCCACCGCCTCTGTGGGCTGATGCACCCCTCGTGGTCCTGACTTCCTGGCTCATGTTCTCCCTCCTTCTGCTCTTCATCTGAGTCTTGGGAGCTCAGTCCAGTGCTCCCAGGTGGGTCTCTATCTCTATCTTCGTCCATCACCAGATGAAGGTTCTTTATCAATGGCTTTATCAATCAGCCCCCCATTTCAGCCACATTCAGAGAGTCCAGTTTGGTCACATGCTTATTCAGTCCTGGTCCAGCTGGATTTGGTGAGCTCTCATTAGAGCAGGCACACTGTTTCAGTGGGTGGACCAACCCCTCGCGGTCCAGACTTCCTTTCTCATCTCCCTCCTTCTGCTCTTCAACTGGACCTTGGGAGCTCAGTCTGTTACTCTGATGAGGGACTTTGTCTCTATCTCCATCTGTCGACAGACGAAGATTCTATGGTGATATTCGAGATAATCATCAGTGTGTTCGTGGGGCAAGGTCAATTCAGGCACCCTCTACTCTGCTGCCCAAGGACATAGCTGGGGACATCCCCGTGGACACCTGGGATTCCCTCTAGAGCCAAGTCTCGTGTCAACCCTAAAATGACTCCCTTATTGTAGATAATTTCTTCCCTGCTCCTATACCTGCCCTTCCGCCATCTCCACCCTCCCACGCTCACAACCTCTCTCCAGTATTTCCCTTCTCCATTTTCTCTCCCCTTTTCCCCTTCCCCCAAGTCCACTCCCACCCCTACCCACACCCCCATGCTCCCAACTGTCATTAAGACAAAAAGGCATCCTACTGAATGGGAGAGGATCTTCACCAACCCCACATCAGACAAAGGTCTGATCTTCAAAATATATAAAGAAACTGGACATGAAAATTCTAATTAATCCAATTAAAACTGGGGTACTGAACTGAAAAGAGAATTCTCAGCAAAGTTCAAATGGCCAAAAGACACTTAAGGTCATGCTCAATCTCCTTAGTGATCAGGGAAATGCAAACCAAAAGAACTTTGAGATACCATCATACACATATCAGAATGGCTAAAATTAAAAACATCAATGATAGCCTATGCTGGAGAGGATGTGGAGTAACGGGAACACTCTTCCATTGCTAGTGGAAATGCAAACTTGTGCAACCACTTTGGAAATCTGTGTTGTGGTTTCTCAGGAAATTGGGAATCAATCAACCTCAGGATCCAGCAATACCACTCTTGGGGACATACCCAAGAGATGCCCAATCATACTACTAAAGCATTTCTTCAACTATGTTCATAGCAGCATTATTTGTAATTGCCAGGTCCTGGAAACAACTTAGATGCCCCTCAATGGAAGAATGGATAAAGAAAGTGTGGAACACATACACATTAGAGTACTACTCAGTGGTAATACACAATGATATTTTGAATTTTGCATGCAAATGGATGGAAATAGAAAACACTATCCGGAGTAAGATAACCCAGACCAAAAAAAGATGAATATGGTTTGGACTCACTCACTAGTGGACTCTAGCCATAAATAAAGGACATTAAGCCTAGAGAAGCCAAATAACAAGGTGACCCCAAAGAAAAACATATATAGATCCTCTTGGAAATTGGAAGCAAAGAAGATTGCTGGGCAAAAGTTGATACATGTCTTATTTTCCTCATTGTGTCATATTCCATGTCAGGGTGGAAACCTCTGTTGGGTCTTCCCAGGCTTATTTGTCAGTGATTTGAGGAGAACATGAGGATTAAGAAATGGCAGGTAGAAAAAAAAAAGAGATACAAGAGAAAAGAAAATGACACAGAATTGAGTTGGGGTGGTCATCTAGTAAGTTCTTTAATTCACCCATCCTTTATTTCTCAAAAGCTTTAAATACCCCATGCAAAAAGGAGGAGAAATACTAAAGATTTCTTTATCATTATCATGATACAAGGAATAAACAAAATAATCACTTTCTCAATACCAATACCCAAAGCATCAAGTAACTACATACTAGGTCAAACATTTATCGCAACTTTGAAAGAGCAAGAATAGACCTGAACTCTCTGACTTTGGTCAAGGTGGGACAGATCTACATCTGTGGGCTTCCACAATTATACTTGGTTCTGTTTTATGCATAATATATTTCCTATGAACCAAAGAATGTCTGTTATTTCCATTGAAAGTTCATAAAGCATTTCAAAGTCATTATCATTATTTTATTTCTAACCTATTGATAATGGACCAACATTAACAAATGTCATTAATAGCTACTACATAATTTAAAAATTTTATATATCATATAAATGAACTTTATCTATTTACAACAGTCTTATTCACAATATCAAAATTATGAAAATCTCAGAATAAATTCAGCAAGAGATTCAAGTACTTGTAAGTTAGCATTTATAAATACCAGTATAATATTTCAAACCACATATTGAATAAACCCTTAAGTCCAATTACATTTTTAGTGGTTTAAGCACAATTTTATATGAAAAACTTCTGCCAAGTAAATACAACAATATTTCAGAAGTAAGATGTTTTTCTCTTTTACCTTATAACAATGACTTTGGATAACTCCTGCCTGAGAATTATCTTTAAGACACTTAAGAGAGAAACTTCAAGTGCCCTTCTTCAGAAAACTTCAGAGAGTTCACTGATTTCAAAAGTTCAATATATCTAGGAATATTACACTTATTTTATACTTTTTACTTATGTCACAGACAATAAGTTTTGAAGCATACTGGCATTAATTTATATGTTCCTAATAACAGTAAGTCATGCATATATTAAATGTTTATAATGATATATAAGTGCCATTTTCCTATGTAGCTTCCATCCTCAGATTTTCTTTAAATGGTTTCATGGCAACTCATACAGCATGCATTTTGATATGAAGTAGTTGACTTCTCAATTTCTGAAATAAACTAACACCCGCTTGCCTAATGCTGCACGTTGATTTATCTTAAAATAAATTACAGAAAGTGAAACAACTTATCCTGAATTAAAAATATATTTGCATAAGACAGAATGTACAAATTCCCCCATTTTTATTCAGTGTTATTATTCAATGATAGCTATTCCTTAATTAGATACTTACTATCCTTTGAAACAAATCCAGCAGTGGCATTAAAATGCAATAAGAATTCTTTAGCTCTGCTAAATAGAGGGCTCAGAGCAGCCTGGTCACAAATAATGGGTCCTAGGTCATGTGGGGCTAAGGACAGTTTGGTTACATGTGGGTCCCATGACAGGCAGCACACGATTCCAAGAGAAGGCATAAGCTGTCACCACCAAGGGAGGGACAATGTCCAAAAGGAAGTACCTGACCTTCGAACCATTAGATAAAATTAGATAAGATCACCAGAAGTCCCTGAGCCCTGTACTCATCTTTTTCCTTTTTTTCCATAACACATAGACAAATGTCAGCCAATTAGGGTCCTGAACCCTAGAATTTCCCTCAACCCAACATGTACTATTCTAAAAAATCCTATCTAAACTGGACTTGGCACTCTCTGCTCTCAACTTCTGTGTCAGATGGACTGAGAGTCCAAGTTTGAGCTTGAAAAAAGGCTCTTTGCTTTTGCGTATGAGTTGGGACTGCTTGGTGGTTTTTGGGAGACCCCACAATCTGAGCATTACTCTAACCAGACAAAACATAGATCTTGTATGTTAATCATACAACCATGTGCAGAAAATCAAAAATGTGAAAGTTTTTTCCAGTCTGAAGTTTTAAATCATTGTTAAAGTAGTAAGCTTTATATATATTTCCTTCAAAATGCAATTTTGATCTACACTGACTTCTGAATTCACTTTGATTCTTTCTTCACATTCTTTTTTATTAGAATTCACTTTCTTTTTTCAAAATCTATAACTAAAACTATTTTTGCTCAAGTGGTATCTTAGACTTGGAAGCAAACCTGTTACCTCAAGGGTACAACACGATCTGTCATAGATGCAGGATTTACCACTTTCTTGTGTTAAATTTTAATGTTTTATTTATATAAATTTCAGAATATTTTATGTTACATAATTGGCCTGTTATAGTTTCAGTGGGTTCTTTTATTATTATAAAGCATTTCTTATTGTCTCTTGTAGGTTTTTATTCACCAAATTCTATTCTACCTATTTTAACCTGACAGCTACAAGAGCTACAGGAACTTCAGTGAAGGTAAGAAGTTACTAAAATAGCAGAAGCTTGATTTTTTTCACAGTGCCTGTGCCTCAGAATCCAGGATATTCAGTTTCCATCCCACTTTTTTTCGAGTTATGTTTTATTTTGCCAAAAACATGGGTTGATGTCAGAAATATGTCTTTAGAATGCAGGATAGAAGTTAATCTTTTCTTTTATTTTTTCTTCATATGTTTATGAAATAAATTTACACCATGTTGATTTTATCGTTTATTATTTGATAACTTTTAAAATTTATTTCTCTCTCATAAAATATATCCTTTCCACAGCTTCCTACCCTCCCCTCCTTCCTGGATCCTCATATTTCTTCTCTCCCACACTCACTGCTACCCTATTTCCCTTTACAAAATATCAGCCTCCCAGTGATATCAAACAAATACAAAATATAGCATAACAAGGTGAATAAGACTAGACATAAACCCTCATCTCAAGTCTGAATGAGGCAATCTAGTAGGAGAAAAAGGGTACTGGGAACAGTCAAAAGTGTCAGAGATACTCCCACTCCCATAATTATGAGCTCAAAAAAAATAAAAAATAAAATAAGAAAAAAACCCTAAGCTAAACAATCACAGCATGTATGCAGAGGATCTAGCAGCAGATCCAAATAGGCTGTGGTTGTCATTTAGTCTCTGTGAGTTAAGCCCTCATTAGCTTTGCTTATTTGATTCTATTGGCTGTGTTCTTCTGGTCACCTTAACCACTCTGGTCCCTACATCCCCCCTCCTTCTTCTGAAAAGTTTCCTAAGCTCCAGCTAATGTTTAGCTATAGGTTATAGATTTGCTACCATCAGCTAATAGAAGATGCCTCTCTGAAGATGTTTAGTCAAGGCACCAATAAATGAGTATAGCAGATTATCACTAATGTCATTAGGAATCAATCATATTTTACCAGTTATGTTTGGTACTCTCCTATGTCTCTGAACCATCCAACTTCCAGTTTCTGGCTGTCCATGCACTGTTGGACATAAGCTCGATCTTGTGTCATTGGTCTCAAGTTAGATCAGTCATTGGTTGGTTGAACACTGCCATGAGCTCTTAGCCACTATAGTCTTCCTACATCTTTCAAGCAGGACAGGTTATGGGACAAACTTTTTAGGTGAGGGTTTCTGTTTTAGTCCCACCACGGGGATCCTATCCTGGTTACAGAAGATGGACAGTTGAGACTCCATAGCCTCCATTACCTGATGTTTTTATTAGAGTCACCCTCATTGGTTGCAGAAAGTCTTCATTGCACTAGGTTTCCACATTGCTCTCTAAACGCCTACCTATTCTAGTTAACTCTCCCTGTACTATCTCCTTCCCCTAACTGATCTCTTCTTTTCCCATCCCTACAAAATTCAGTCTCCTGTCAAAATCTATTTACCCTTCCCAGGGAGTCTATGCATGATATGAGATAGTCCCATGTATGATGTGAATATGTTATATATGTATATATATATATATATATTTAATATAAAATAAAGATTAATATAAATAATGTAAAATAATAGAAATGGGTTAATTTAAGTTATAGAAATTTTTTTAATAATAATAATCCCGAGCTAACAGGTAAGGAAGTATATAGTTGAATAAGTTTCTGTGTACTTATACAGGTCTGAAAAGTCACTTAATGAAGGCACAGCCCCCTATTACACATGTATCAACCCTTGAACTCTTCTTGTTATTTATTCTCCTTGTGCCTTTGGATTGTAGAATGACTATCCTTTATTTTAAGCGAATATTCACTTATAAGTGAGTACATACCAAAAAGACAAATTGTCTTTCTGGATCTGGAATACCTAACTCAGGATGTACTTTTTTATTCTAATCCACTTTTCTATAAATGTCATATACTTTTTTTTTAAAACAGCTCAATAATATTCCATTATGTAAACATACCACATTTCATTAATTATTCATTTTTTGACTTAGAGACATCTAGATTGTATCTAGTTTCTGGATATTATTAATAAAGACTCTATGAGCATATCTGAGCAAGTGTCGCTGTGGTAGGTTAGAACATCTTTTGGGTATATTCCCAAGAGTGTTATATCTGGATCTTAAGGCATATTAAAAATTTTCTGAGAAATCTCTGTATTTTCTGAGAAACCCCCATAATGATTTCTTTCTGGTTGTAGCGTGGAAGTCATTCTAATCCTCTAGGATATTATGAGGTCTCAAGTGTAAGGTCATTTAATCAATTGTCTTTTTTTTCCCAAAGTTGGCAATGTAGTTTCCCCTTTCTTGTATTTCACCATCATTTCTCCTTTTCCCTAGACTGCTTATTTTCCCTCTAGCCCCAATGAGAGAAGGCTCTGATTCTGAAGGTCTCTTATGATGAAGGTAAGCTTCAACAGGTTTATTTCAATTTTGATTTTCTCCATATCGAAGTAAAGGACTTAAATTTATACCTGAAATTTTTAGCAACCCCACACTTTTCATTGAACAAAACCACAGAGAATTCACAAGTTCTAGCTGTGTTGAAGCAGTCTTCTACCCTTTGACTAATGCAGGATATGATAAACTTACTTGAAAACAGCCTACGTTTTCTTTCCTTCAATTCCTATTCTATATTTTAAATCCTATGTGATAGTCGTCCAATAGAGATTCTAATTTGTCCTCACACATTTCAGTGTTTTGATCTACATTTCTTTCTGAAACTTTATACTTCCTTGTGGGAGAATGTTTCTGATTCTCTTAGTGAAGTTGAAAGTATTTCTTTTATGTGTGTGATTTGGTTATTAGTGAATTTTGTTAATTTGTGCTTTATTTATTGTAAAAAATGTGTCTATTGCTATTTTATTTTATCTTGATTTCTTTAATGCAGAATATTCTAAAAATCAAATATCAAAAGAATTGTACTTAACAATTCTATCTTAGAGTAAATGGGAAATGAAAAGAATTATGGTAGCACATTCAAATGTGTGCCAGAACTTAGAAACAGAGAAGGGAAAAATGTGAAAGGGTTAGTGGAAAGTGCATGTCTTTGAAACATTTCCCAAGTGCATGACTAAGTTTGTTGGTTTCCTGGGGGTAGCATTGTTGTTGAATTCTAACTTTAATCCATGGTGATCTGACAAGACACAGGTGGTTACTAATATTTTTTTGTATCTGTGGAAGTTTGCTTTGTTACCAAGTATGTGGTCAATTTTTGAGAAGGTTCCATGGGCAGCAGAGAAGAAGGTATATTCTTTCCTTTTTGGGTGGAATGTTCTATAGATATCTGTTAAGTCTATTTGATTCATTACCTCTAGTAATTCTCTTATTTCTCTGTTGAGTTTCTGTTTGATTGACCTGTCCATTGGTGAGAGAGATGTGTTGAAGTCTCCTACTATTAGTGTGTGTGGTTTGATGACTGCCTTGAGTTCTAAAAGTTTTTCTTTTACATAAGTGGGTGCTTTTATATTAGGGGCATAGATATTCAGGACTGAGACTTCCTTCTGATTAATTGCTCCTGTTATGAGTATAAAATGTCCATCTCCATCTCTTCTGATTATTTTAGCTTGAAGTAAATTTTGTTAGATATTAGAATGGCCACACCAGCTTGTTTCTTAGGTCTGTTTGCTTGGAAAACCTTTTCCCAGCCCTTTACTCTGAGTAGATGTCTATCTTTGTGGTTGAGGTGTGTTTCTTGTAAACAGCAGAATGTTGGATCCTGTTTTCGTATCCAATCTCTTATTCTATGCCTTTTTATAGGTGAGTTGAGTCCATTAATATTAAGTGATATTAATGACCAGTGGTTGTTGATTCCGGTTATTATTTTTTTTCTGTGTGTGTAGTAGAGTTTTTGTGTTTCTCTTCTTTGAGTTGTGGTTGTGAAGGGTCGCTAGATGTCTGGGTTATTGTAGGTAGTGATGGCAATGTTGGATTTCTTGGGTTGTGATTTTCCTTCTATTACTTTCTGTAAGGCTGGAGGATTTGTGGCTATGAATTGTTTAAATTTATTTTTATCCTGGAATATTTTGTTTTCTCTGTTAATAGTGAATGATAGCTTGGCTGGGTATAGTAGTCTGGGTTTGCATCCATGGTCTCTTAGTTTCTGTAGTACCTCTATCCAGGATCTTCTGGTTTTCATGGTTTCAATAGAGAAGTCTGGTGTAAGCATGATAGGTTTACCTTTATAAGTCACTTGACCTTTTTCCTTTGCAGCTCTTAATATTCTTTCTTTAATCTGTATGTTTTGTGTTTTGATTATTATATGGTGAGGGGATTTTTTTTTTTTGATCCAGTCTATTCGGTGTTCTGTATGCTTCTTGAACCTTCATAGGAATATCGTTCTTTAGATTGGGAAAGTTTTCTTCTATAATTTTGTTGAATATATTTTCTGGGCCTTTGATCTGCAGTTCTTCTCCTTCTTCAATCCCTATTATTCTTAGATTTGATTTTTTTTATTGTGTCCCAGATTTTCTGAATGTTTTGTGAAGAGAATTTGTTGAATTTGCCGTTTTCTTTGACCACAGCATTTATTTTCTCTATGGTATCTTCAGAATTTGAGATTCGTTCTTCTATCTCTTGTATTCTATTGGTTATGCTTGATTCTGTAGTCTCTGTTCGTTTACCTAGGTTTTCCATATCCAGCCAGTTCTTGGTTTGTGTTTTCTTCATTGCCACCATTTCAGTTTTCAATTCTTGAACTGTTTCCTTTACCTGTTTGATTGTTTTTTCTTGGTTTCTCAGGGTATCATTCATGGATTTACTTATTTCTTCAAACTTTTTGTTATATTTCTCATCCATTTCTATACTCATTTCTTCAAACATTTTGTTATATTTCTCATCCAATTCTTTAAGGGAGTTATTCATATCCTGTTTAAGGGACTCTATGGCTTTCATAATGGCACTTTTTTCCACTTCTTTTGGGTTAAGGTGTTCAATTCCTTCTATTGTAGGGTCGTTGGGATCTGGTGTTTTCATGTTGTTTTTCAGATTGTTGGATGAGGTCTTGCCTTGGCATCTGCCCATCTCTTACTTCACATGCTCTCTATTGGAGCTTCTGGTACTGGGTCAGGTTCCCTTGGTGGGCAGGGACTTCACTGACAGAATGCCCACCTTTCCTTAGGCAGGCTATTGAAGCACAGGCACTCCCTCTTTACGGGAAGCGCCTAAAGTCCAGGCCCAGCTCGCAAGGCAGCTGAGCTGGGGAAATTTTATGGCCCCAGCGGGGAAGGGAGAAATATAGGAGTTTTTACCTGGATGGAAGCTGGGATGGCAGGCAAGAGAGCTTAACAGGGTGGAGCCAGCACTGCAGGGTGACCTGGTAGTCTATGGGGTCGGGGAAAGTCCGAGCTCCTCCTCGCCGGGACCCTGCCACCGGCCAGAAGCAAACTCACCCCTCTGATGGCCCTCTGCTAGAAGTCAGGGTCCCTTGCTGGTCAGTAATGTCACTGAGCTGACACCAGGTCCATCTGTCCTCAGGGAGGCCTTTAAGACCCAGGAACTGCCTCCTGCTGGGATTCACCTACAACCCAGGCCCAGAGCGCAAGGAAACTGAGCTGGGGAAATTTTACGGCCCCAGGGGGAAGGGAGAAATATAGGAATTTGTACCTGGATGGAATCTGGGATGACAGGCGGGAGAGCTTAACAGGGTGGCGCCAGCACTGCAGGGTGACCTGTGAGTCTATGGGGTTGGGGAAAGTCCAACCTCCTCCTCACCGGGCCTCTGCCGCAGGCCCGAATCAAACTCACCCCTCCGATGGCATTCTGGATGGAAGCTGGGATCCACAAGGATAGTTTTATGTGGCAATTATTCTAACAAAATTTAGTGACACTTATGGTGAGAAATTCATAGCAGATTTTATTTCCCATCCAAATTGAATAATTCATTTGCTTTTGACTACCACTTATTAGTGCATGTAACTTGAAAATTTATTGTAAATCCCATAATGATTATTTATTTTTATTAAAAAGGCATGTTCTTGGGCTGGTTTATATAAAATATGCATATAATCTGTTTCTCCTACCCCACTCCTCCTACTTTTCCTCCTTCACCTGGTTCCTTCTCTTCTTCTTTCCCTGCTCCTGTTCTTTTCCTTCTCTTTCTCCTTTCTTTTCCTCTTCTCTTTTTTCAGATTATATAAGTTGTTAGTTTTATGACTCTCTATAAGTAATCGACTTTCTATGACATTCACTTTCACTCATGTTTCTTCACTTTAAACTTTCAATTTGTCCTTCTCACTTCATTATTGTATTCTTATTGTGGAAACACAATTAATTCAAATATCTTTCTCTTTTTTGAATATTCAGAAGTAAAAATTTTCCCTCTGAGCATTGTCTTAGAAATAGCTTGTCATTTTTAATTTTTTTCATTTACATTTCCCTGATTTTTTATGTTTACTCTAGGTTATATAGTCATATCTAAATATTCAGAGCTAGGATCTATAAATAAGAGAGATCAGTATGTATTTTTATTTCTGTTTCTGGAATATCTCACTAGATATAATATTTTCTGGTTCCATCCATTTATCTACAGATTTTATTTTTCTTTAAAGCTAAAAGGAATTCCATTAGACCACAATTTCATTATCCCCTCATTGTTGAAAGATATTTAAGCCTTTTCCATTTCCTAGCTATTGTTACAACAAACAGAGCTGAACATTCTTAGTAGTAACTAAGTTCTTTTCATCTGTACTATTTTACCATGCTAATTTTTCATGAATATACTAATGTTTCCAATTTTTAAGTCAGTGAAACCATTGCTGTCACAATAAGTGTGGTTTTAGAGTTGCTTTTTATAAAGAGATTCAGAAATCTTCATCTCTCCATTTTACAAGTTATTTGTAGAGACAAGTAACTATATTAATCATGTTTGTGTAATTATTTAAGAGGATTTCATGTACTTTTGTTACTGTGAAGGCCCTACCCAAAGATGAAGCAAATTACAGTGTTTTCCAGGTGAATTTCATAATATTAATTACATTTAGGTAATATATATTTTAAATTCTTTCCATGAAACTGCATTATGAATAAAATATCTCTGTATGCTGCAGCCTACATTATATTCTGAAATTGGATAATTACTAGGCATACATTTAAAAGCTGCAATTAGGTTAAAAATGCTCAGTGTGGCTTTAACTTTGAAAGTGAAACATGTAATTTTCACTATTTAACCATCTAATTTTTGATACTTAGCATCCATTTATAAAAAGTAAAGCACTGGCATAGTATTAATATCTCCCTATATATTTGAGCTAAAGTCTCTTGACTTGAATTTTAACTGATAAATTGTATGCAGGTTTTTTTTTTTTCTGTTCTGCTAGGTTGCTCCAAAATACTCACACGGAGACTTCCTATTGATGATGAAAGAACTGTATACAGCTTAGGCTTGTTTGTAACTAGCTCTTATGACTTTAACACATACTTTTTATTGATTTGTGTTCTACCATGAGTTTTATTTCTAGCCCATTTTAGTGTCCAACTGGCTCTACATCTGGGTGGCTTCTCTGTTCTTCCCAGAATTCTCTTTGACTCAAAAATCCTACATAGCTATTGGTCATTTACCTTTTCCTTAAACTAATTCAAGTGACACTTCTTCACAGTGTATAAAACAATTAATCCATAACATAAAATTATATCACAATTATATTCTTTAAGAATAACATAATAATTGTTTCCTCATCAGTTGTATTAGAAAACTTCCTTGAAGATACAGCAATGCATTATGTATAACAAAGGGAATAGTTAAAAATGGAAGTTATAAAATGATCCCACACTGGCTCAGAATTGATTATAATAAAGGGTTCTTTATTTAGGGGTAGATTTATATATCACAGTCCTGTTCATGAATAGTGAACAGGATTCAAATCAAGAAGATGGGAGAGAGAGAGTGAGAATATGCTTTATATTGGCATTTATAATATAAGAAGTCATGCCAAGTGGGCTGGTATCTTAAAGGATACTTGCTGAAGAAGAAGTTCTTATAGCACCTTCTCCTTTTTTTAAATAAACAAGTTCTAAGCCTAACACAAAACTATACACAATATCAGAAAATATCAAGTAAGAAATATTAGAATTACAAACAACATAAACAATATTAAGCAAGGAACATATGCTAAACATTTCAATAGCTATTCTATCCTAAGGAGTCCAAGTCTTATATTAGAAATGACTTGGCAAAATCATAAGAGGAAAGTAACTATGACTATCTAACCTTTAACACCATTGAAGGCCTGAGAAGGGATACAATAGTACTTGAGTAGGCAGGAAATATAATCAAGCTGCTTCCAAAATGCACAGTATATGACAGATATAACTGGCTATGTGAGCAATTATTAAAAGTCTCATTTACAATGTTGAAGCAACAAAATTTGACAGACAATTTTCCAAGGCAGGAAAATTTTCAGAACTGTCTTACCTTATCTTGACAAGGTTTGGCAGTCCTTTTTCCTGTATTCTGCTTGTTCTGTCTAAACATGGTTATTTTGTCAGTGGTCAAGGCATGAAAATTTCTTTGCTTAAAGGCAAGTTTTGTCAAGAAGAAAACAAACTCCATGAGGAGTGTATTTTGTGCTTAACATTCTTTTGGGAATAGATTGGTGCTTCCAGGAGCAATCATGACTTTTGCCAGCAGAAACCTAAGTTATTTAAATGTCATGTTCTACAGTTCTTTGAAGTGGTTGAAGATTGCCTATCTATGTAGACTATAGTCTCTATGTAACTAAACCCAGAGGCTCATGGCCGCTGTTCACACACTGTGTTGGAGTTCTGGATGTTGGTTTCAGGCTCAAACTTTTATTAAATAAACCCCTGCTTGTTTGCATTGAATGTTGGTTCTGTATTGGTCTTGTTTGGGGGTCTCTTAATATGGGCACAACCTTTTATGGCTTTTCCAGGATTTCCTGCAACCCCCAGATCCCAGACTGAGGGGTTTCTGATTTGTCTGTAATTCTCTTTGTGTCTGTTTCTTTGTGTGCTTGTACTTTGCATTTTGTGGCATGCCAAATCTGTATTGTGACTCAGTAATGGTCAGAGCAGAGGCACTGGAGTTCTGTAAACAAGGGGATCCAGAGACATTTTAAACCCTGCTAGAGAAGACAGAGAACCCCAAGTGTGTTTGTTTTAAGATGGAGAGCTATAGAGCAGGAATGGTATTTGGTATAATTGAACCTGGAGGATTGTTCCCTCAGCACAGTACCAAACCCTTGTTATTTCTGAAATGTTACTGGTCATCTTGTTGGGGCAGAGTTATTTCAAATAAAATAATCTTGTGTGCTCTTGGTCTTTTGTGTGGTTTGTTAACTGTTCTTATTTTGGACTTGAATGTGGTAAATGCTGTGGAATGGTCTCCTTCCTTTCCTGTAAGCCACTCTTTAGCCTATTTGAAGGACATGTGAGCCATTGCTAATAGTCAAGTAGTTGAAATTCACAAGGGAAAATTTGTTACCTTTTACAAACAAGAAAGTTCTACCTTTGGTATCAACTGGTTCCCAGATGCTGGCCTAATTGGGGCCAGAGAAGACATCATGCTCCGGCCATGGACTGTGCACATGATAAGATGGTGAGTTCTACAAGAGAATCCTCTCCCTTAGTTTAATTTTCCTTCCACAAGAGATTAAGTTAGTAGCAACAAAGAAAAAGTACCCAGTAAGCAGGGGCTCCTTAGCCCCTTAGCCTGAGTCCTTCAGAGTGAAAACACTGAGTAAGACAACTTCCTTCCTCCTTCCTATGTCTACATTCCAGCTTCCAGGTCTGCAACAGTGGTAGCCTGGAAGAAACCCCCCATTGCCCTGTAGATCCTGACCAAAAGGGAAGACCGAATAGAGTCACCATAGGAATAGGATGAACACCTGAAAATGGCTCAGAACTCTTCTCTTGAGAGCTGATAGACCCCCACCTAAGATGGGAATTAACTCTTTCATTTCTGGCCCTTTGTTACTAGCAATCTCTACAACTGGAAGTCTCAGAATGACCCTTTCTCTGAGAACTCCCAAGACCTGATTAATCCCCTTTAAACTGTTCTTTTCACCCACCATCCCACTTGGGATGGTTGTCAATGTATTTTGCAGTTCCTATTCACCACAAAGAAGAAGGTCAGAGTCCAAGTGGAAGCCCAGAAATTGGTTCCAAGCTCTACCAAGGAGCCTACAGCCAATCAAACTCTCATAGACACCCTATTCACTGTGATCTGCTCTGAATGGGATAAAAGCTCAGAGTAAGAAATGGCTCAGAGTAAGGAAAGTATCCTAGTCTATCACCAGACTCTATTGCCCAATCTCAAAGAAACAGCATGATAGTTTGCAAATTTGAGCAAGGTTTATGATGTTAGGCAGGGATTAGATGAAAGTCAAGTAGCATTTCTGCAAGTACTACATGAAGCTTTCAGAAGATGTAATTCTGAATCACAGGAAAATACAGCTTCCCGTTATTAATCAGGCAGCCAGATACTAAAAGGAATCTTCAGAAACTAGAGCATTTGGGAGAAAAAAGCATTCGAGAGTTAGATACAGTGACTAAGAAAATATACTGTGTAAGGGGAAGTACTGAGGCAAATGATTTTAAAAAGTAAGGTGCAAACATCAACATTGGCCATGGCAGCCAATCCTGAAGACCACAGAAGGAGACTATGGCAGCTAGACATCCAGGAATGAGGAGAACCAAGAGTTAATAGAGGGCTCTGACTGGAAAAGGACCAATACACATATTGTAGGTAGGAAGGATGCTGGTCTAGAGAATATCCATCGAAGGGTACTAAGGGTAACAGCAAAGTACTTAGTCAAATTTTGATGGACAGTAGCTCGGGGAGACAGGGTTCAGACACTATCCTGAACCTAGGTAATCCTAAAGGTGGCTGGAAAATTATTGATTTTATGTTGAATACAGAAGCTTAAAATCCATTGTTATTAAATGTTGATGGGTCCATTACAGATAAAAAATATTTGTGTCCAAGGGGCTATAGGGGAAAAGCCCTACTCATGGACTATTTAAAGAAGAGTGGATTCAGGACTAAGCTTAATAACTCATTCATTTCTGGTGATTCCAGAAATCCCATAACATTTGTTGGGCCCTGATTTATTGACTAAAATGAAAGTCCAGATAAATTTTTTGATGGAGAAGCCAATTTTTTTCCATGAGGGTAGAAAACCCTTTCAAGTACTGGTGATCAGTAGCTTAACTGAAAAGTATAGACTTCAACAAGTGACCATTGGGGCTGACCCCAAGCTGCAGAGGTGGCTCAAGTAATAACCATTGGGCTGACCTAAAACACAGGAAATGGGACTGGCAAAGCCTTGTACCCCCACCCCCGTTTATGTAAAATCAATCCAAAGTCAGGTCAGGTCAGGTCAGGTTCATTCAAAGTCCACCAGTACTCCATTCCCCAGAGGTCAAGAAAGGCATCACTCCACACATTAGGCAGCTACTGGACCTGGAGGTCCTCAAGCCTATGCAATCAGCCTGGAACATAACTTTTCTGCCTGTTAAGAAACCTCATATCAATGATTATAGGCCAGTCCAAAACCTTAGGGAGGTCAATAAGATGGTGACCAATAGACAACCTACAGTGCCTAACCCATATACCTTACACAACTCATTATCTTGGTTCATCAATTGTATATTGTTCTGGACCTAAAAGATGTCCTTATCAGTCTGCCTCTGGCTCCAACTGTACTTTGCCTTTGAATGCCTTGACCCAGAAATTGGGGGCAGCTGACATGGAAGACCACAAGTATTCAAAACTTCTCCCACCTTATCCGGTGAAGCTCTTCATGAGGACCTGGGGGTATACCAGAAACAGAAACCAGATGTCAGTCTGTTAAAGTATGTTGATGACCTACTGATTTCAGCCATAGACTGGGAGACCCGCTTTACTGGGACTGAATGTTTACTGCAAGCCCTCAGGTACCTAGGGTATCATGCCTCAGTCAAGGAAGCCTAAATCTGCAAGCAACAGCTAGCATGCCTGGAGTGAGAGAATTCCTAAGTATAGAGGCTTTTGACATTTGTGGATTACAGGCTTTGCTGAACTGGTTAAGCCATTATAGGAGATTACCAAGGAAGGGCAATACTTTTTACGGATAGTACATCATACAAACTCAAACAGAGCTTGCTCTCAGACCCAGTACTAGGCCTTCCAGATGTGACTAAGCCTCTTCACTTTTTTGTGGATAAGCACAAAGGAAAAGCTTAAAGGTGTCCTGACCCAGACCTTATGTCCTTAGAAATGACCAATAACCTATATGTCCAAAAATATTTGACCCTATGTAAACTGAGTGGCCTCCCTGTGACTTAATAATAGCAGCTATGACCTTACTAGTAAAGGATGCTGACAATCAGATCTCATTACAGATGGCTGTGAGCCACTATATAGTTGCTGGTAATTGAACTCAGGACCTTTGGAAGAGCAGGCAGTGCTGTTAACCACTGAGCTATCTCTCTAGATGGATAGGCTCCCAACCTATAACATGAGGGGGGCCTGCTTGTTTTTATTTCTGTCCTGCCCAGTCCCCCAGCTGTTTAGTCCCAGAGAAAAATCATACAAAGCCAGTTAGGTCAGGCTTCTTACTGGCTAACTCACATCTTGATTAATCCATTTTTCTGATCTATGTTAGCCATGTGGCTCAGTACCTTTTTCAGTGGGGCAGCTCACATCCTGCTGCTTCTGTGATCTGGGCAGGAGTGGGAGGAATCAACTTCCTCCTCCCCAGAATTCTCCTGCTCTCCTTGCATCATTTCCACTTCCTATCTGGTTTTCCCACCTACACCTCCTGACTGGCCAATCAGCATTTATTTAAGCAGGATTGACAGAATACAGAGAATTCTCCCGCACCAACAACCAAAAAAAAAATCATACAGAAGAATTGTTAGTTTACAAGTCCAGAAGATTCAGAGGTATACAGAACAATATTTTAGAGGTTTCATGGTCACAGTAGTTTGGTAGAGGAAGGAAGAGAGTGAAAATTTCATTGAAAAGGGGATTTTAGTAGTTGAGCTTAGAGGAAGTTTAGTTTAGAGGAAAAAAAAAGAGTGAACATTTAAGGACTAACTGAAATGAATATCTAAAATACTTAAGACTAAGAATTCTCTTAAATCTATAAACATTCCTTCTCAGACTTTCCCTGTGGGGAGCATTTATTGACTGTATAGAATGAAAGTGTGAGGATGGGATAAAGATGTTGTTTATTTACAACTTTGATGCTGAGCAATAAAATTTTATTGTGTTTAATAGCTGTATGTGCACTGAGTTTATGGTCAACAGGATAATTGTGGCTGTATCTCAAAAATCACATAGAATGGGACTTTCAGTAGTCCAAAGGTTATAGGTACAGCTAGATTTCCCAAAATGTAGATCAGTCCTTAAAGAGACAATAAATAGACTTCTATCCATTTTGAATTACATCCTTTTCCCTTTTGAGTGACTCAGGCTAATTAAATGCTGTTCATGACTCATAGCTACCATCTACTAGGTTTCACATGAATCAACATTTAATAAAATTCATAAATCTTCCAGAGAGGTTATGAATCTGAGAATCCTATTATTCTATTATTTTTGCTTAATTTTCCCCTTTGTGGAATATGGGAACCTGGAAAATTGTTGCTCATAGTCATCTTTCTGCTGTTTTTAATTTAATGAACTTTTATCAAGCACAATCAAGGAATCTTGAAATATATTTGGCAAAGGTACATCTTTACTACTAAACTATCATTAACATTTATTAAAATTAGAACTAAAAGAGATCATAATGTGATTTTTTGGTATCATATAATCTATTGAAAGGAAATATGTTGACTTCAATGTTTCCAATGTCTTTGAACCGGAAAGATCAAACTTTCCAAGATCTCTAAGGTTACACATTCTGTCTGACACCGACAGGATGAGACCAAGGTCTCAAGGTATTTCTTAAAAGGGAACCTGTAAAGCAGAATAGAAAAGAGGAAATTAAATCAGAGTCATTCAAACTGCTAACGAGAAGAGATCTGTTAATGTTGGCTTGGTGATGAGGAGATCCAGTGTGAAACTGAGAAAAGAAGGATTCTAAGCCCAGTGACTTATAACATATGTTCCAAGGACCCTATTGAGAACCATAGCATGCGTGAAATCTTGAGATCAGCTGTAGGAGAAATTTTTAAACACACTATGATGGACTGCTTGATTATAAAAACTAATATCATAAGTGAATTTTGGTACATGAAATGATACATTCATGGTAATTCCTTATACAGAAAAGAAAATCATGAAAAATTTATTCTGTAATTTTCCCTGAATCATTCAGGAATGAAGTATATTTTCTCAGTTAGTTCTGGCTTCTAATACCAGATACGATCAAATAGAGGCATGAAAGGGAAGAGCACTTTGCATATGACATCCATCTTGAATAATGAAGAGATGAGTACAAGCAGGTAGAATAAAATAAAATAGAAATGTGCTTGGAAACCTGGATTTAAGTACTGACTGGTTTTTTTTTTCTTTTGTCTTTTGTCAGTAATTTCTTCTTTTTTCTCTTTTTTTTCTTTTTATTGCTTTATAAATAATACCATTCAAAATTCAAAATTTTCACCTCCTCCCCTCCTCCCGTTTCCCTCACGCTCCCCCACTCGATCTCCCCCTCCCCCCTCCAGTCCTAAGAGAAGACAGGGTACCCTGTCCTTTGGGAAGTCCAAGGCCCTCGCCCCTCCATCCAGGCCTAGGAAGGAGTGCATCCAAACAGACTAGGATCCCCAAAAGTCAGTACATGCAGTAGAATCAAATTCCGGTGCCATTATCATTGGCTTCTCAGTCAGCCCCCATTGTAAGCCACATTCAGAGAGTCTGGTTTGATCACATGCTCGTTCAGTCCCAGTACAGCTGGCCTTAGTGAGCTCCCATTAGATCAGTCACTCTGTCTCCGTGGGAGGACAAACCCCTCACGGTCATGACATCCTTGCTCATCGTCTCCCTCCTTCTGCTCTTCATCTGGACCTTGGGCGCTCAGTCCAGTGTTCCAATATAGGTGTCTGTCTCTGTCTCCATCCAATGCCGGATGAAGGTTCTATGGTGATATTAAAGGTAGTCATCAGTGTGACTATCAGATGAGGTCAATTCAGGCACTCTCTCCTCTGTTGCCCAAGGACCTCTCAGCGGTAAAAAAAAAAAAAAAAACAAAACAATGACACCTTGAATTTTGCATGAAAATGAATAAAAATAGAAAACACTTTACTGAGTGAGATAATCCAAACCCAAAAAGAGGAATATGGTATGTTCATTAGTGGATTTAGTGGATTCTAGCCATAAACAAAGGACATTGAAGCTAAATAATGAGGTGAACCCAAAGAAAAACATATCTAGATCCTCCTGCAAATTGGAAGAAAACAAGATAGCAGGGCAAAAGTTGGGAGCATGGAGGTGGGGGTTTAATGGAGGGAAGGGGAAAAGGGGAGAGAGGAGTGAGAATGGGAGGATTGGAGAGAGCTTGGAGGAATGGGATGGTTGAGATGGAGGAAGGGTGGATATAGGAGTAGGGAATAAGATATCTTAATTAAGGGAGCCATTTTAGGGTTGGCAAAAGACTTGACTCTGGAGGGGTTCTCAGGTTTCCAAGTGAATGTCCTCAGCTAGGTCCTTCGGCAGCAGAGGAGAGGGTGCCTGCACTGGTGATTTATTTATTTTTTTGTAATTTTTTGTTTGTTTGTTTGTTTGAGACAGGGTTTCCCTGAATAACAGTCCTAGTTATCTTGAACCTAGCTCTTGTAGATCAGGCTGGCCTTGAATTCAAAGTAATTCACCTTCCTTTGCCTCCCTAGTGCTGGGATTAAAGGCATTCACCACCACTGCCCGGTTCTTTTTGTGATCTTAATAAAGATTTTTGTTTTTGAGATTCATTCTGTTTTGTGTTTCATACTTCACAAAAAAGAAAAAGAAACACTTTATCTTTTAGAGCTCTTATAAAATAAGCATAAAAGTGTTTATGAAAGGAAAACTACATCCCATCCAAAGTAAGAAAATTCTAAATGAAGAACTTGTAAGAGACATTTAGGAGCTAAATACATCTTTCTACTGCAGCCTTTGCCAGAATCTTGACAGGAATAGTAAGATAAGATCCTCCTGTCCCAGAGATCTATATAAAAATCTTTCTTGGGTTATCCTGGTTATAGCTTTAAAATGTTAAGTCTTGTTCAACTCATACTCACTAGTATAAGTCATAGTTCTAAAGGCTCTCTATTTTCCACCAGACCTAATGAATTTGAAACAAATTCTCCCTGATGTTAAGCCCGACTTCTTTACTCTAAGGGATTGAAAAAGATAGGTTCAATGTTGACAAATGTCTTGGAAACACCTATTTTGCTTATTTGTAATTTATAAATTTGTTCTAAAAGATATCTGAGTAGGGTTTTTAAAGTTATATGCTTGACATTAGTATATGAAATAGCAATTTTTGGGGGTATTTTAGTAAACTTATAGTGCATGAAAAAGAAATCTAATTGTTTCACATCTACATAATTGATACAATACAGCCAGAAACAAGAGTTTAGTACTTTAGTGTTATTTCTTTGAAGAGACACTGTGACAGTGGCAAAATATTTAACTTAGGAGGCTTGCTTACAGTTTTAGAGGTTCAGTCCATTATTATCATGAGTGGGAGCATGGCAGCATGGAGAGAGGTGTAGTACTGGAGCGGAGAGTGCTGCATCTTGTAGGAAACAGGGTTTTGGCTGACACACTGGGTGGTATCCTGAGCATAAGATACCTAATGATTAATTATTATTGTTTTTTATATTATTTTTTTCAAAAGATGATAGAACAAGTTTTCTTCCTATAAAAGAACATATAACAAAGAAAATATATTTAAATTATTATAAAATGAAAGGCAACACAGTAAAATGTCTTTGAACTTAATGATAATATTATCAAGTATGAGGGAATGAGAAGGAGAACACTGAAAAGACCTTGAATCAAATGGTAAAATTTTCAAGAAAGAAGGCTTATAGTAATGATAAGAGACAAAATTATTCCATCAAAATTGAAAAACAGCTTGCATTGACCTAACATTTGTAAACAACATATAAACAATTTTAAAAGTGTAGTGAGCTCTCTAGTAGGTATATATTAGCTATTTTTGAACAAGAATAAATAAAATTAAAATCTTGATAACAAAAGCAATGGTAAGGATCCATTCATATAAACCTTGATTATCTACACATGTGAAGGTGGCTAATGACAGACAGCAGTAATAAAATAAGTTCCTTTTTTTATTTTCTAAGTTTCAAGAATTGAATATTTATCATCTCTTATTTATTAAGATCCCACTTCTTAGATTGCTCTTGGAATTAATGTCTAATTAATATTATTATAAGCAGGTTTGTATGGTTCAATGGGATTCTCTCCTACATCTTTCATGCTCCTTTTTTTCAGAGGGTGACTTAATGATTTATTTCTATTTATATAAACTAATCACTTTTTCTTACTCTTATATGTGAAGTTCAATATATTTGAATAATCACATAAAATATTTTGGACATTTATTTGACTTTGTTAAGTTTTTTTATTTAATAGAAGACATAAATTTAAAGTACTGTTGGTAAGTGCTTTTAAAATATGTGTGACTTTTATTTTTTTGTCAATCCTTTTATTCTTCAGTTTGAAATTTACCATATCCCATATGGTGAAGACTCTCACTCCTAAAATTTTCCTCAACCTGCTTATTGGTGATATGTCTTCCAGATGCATGGTTTGGAACATACATCTAAAATATTCCACTGAGTTTTCTTCTTCACTAGAGATGACTCTTATTAAGCAATTAACTTTTTTCATTTTAAGGTGCTTGCCAAAAATAAGAAAACTAATTATTTTGGAGATATAATCTTTATATAATCTTTACATGGAAAGAATTATGTGAGAAAATTACAAACTCTGTCTTTAAGCATTACCAAGGTTATTCAAATGGAACATATGTGTTTGTATTTGTTTGCATATACATTTTTTTCATAGGGAAAGACATTAGATCAATCAGAGCAAGTTGCAGCATCTGGTATGACAAGTGTTCTTCATAGAGTGACCCTTCATAAAAACTGAATGATTAATTATCATCCTATAAGTAACCCATGCAATCCTTTTACAATTAAAAGTCAAACTAATCAAAGTTTTCAATAACAAATCCTTTAATTAGGTCCTAATCTAGAATGAGATATGAACCACCCACAAAGTTGCATGCCTGTATATAAGAAAGAAGTAAGAAGAGTCTGATGATAACATTTGTTTCCACCTGCTATGGGACAATAGTTTTGGACCCAGTAAAAATTTGTCACTTGTACTGGTTTAATAAAATGCTGATTAACCAGTAGCCAGGCAGAAATCATAAGTGAAACAAACAGAAGAGCAGAACTCTGGGAAGATGAAAAGCTCAGTCTACAGTTGTCACCCAGACAAAGAAGAAGCAAAATGAGAATGTCTCAGTGATAAAGTTACCAAGCCGCATGGCTAGCACAGACAAAAATTATAAGTTAAGGTCTAAGAGTTATTCAATAACAAAGCCAGAGCTAATAGGTCTACCAGTTTGTAATTTAATGTAAGCCTCTATGGTTTTTATTGGGGACGCTGAATGGCTGTGGGACCAGGTGAGATAGAAACCTCTGTCAACAAATGTCACCAGCATGGATAACTACATCCACATAAAACCTGAGAGAGCTTGGGCAGTAATTCTAGATGCAAAAGAATAGAGTTAATTACTTTTTTGGTAGCAGCATTTTCTTGGGTGGGTTCTGTTTGCTAGAGGCAATTGTGTTTTATTTAAAAGGCTTCCTGACTCAGCTTTAGCTCAAAAACTTTGCAGCCCTTTAAAGAGGCCTCACCACCAAAGACTTAAATGGTGTTTATGAATAGCCAACACCATGCTTCTTGGCCATGGCAGGGACCTTGAAACTCCACAGAGTTGTGGCAATAAACATGGTACCATCTAGTACCTCAGCCATGAAATTAGACTCTCAGAAAACTAAGAAATGAGTTGGATTCAGCCACCAAAGCCACAGCTTTAATCCTAGCCATATTGCTTGGCAAATTAAATACTCATGTGGTCAGAAAAACAAAGATATACAATAAAGATAGGTTCACATGAAAAAAAAGCTTCTAAAAAGTTATACAGTGAGTTTAAAATTTATATAGGCTTGGGAAAGAAAAGAAAAAGGATAAAGTTTTTAAAATAAAAGAGAGTGAAAGTAGTTGGTTGTGATGACACACTCTTTAACTACAGCCAGGTGAAACTCTGGGAGTTCAAGGACAGCCTGGTCTACAGAGTGAGTTCCAGGACATCCAAATATGCACAGAAAAAACTGTCTCAAAAAAACAAAAATTATCCTGGCTTCTCAGTCAGCCCTCATTGTCAACCACATTCAGAGAGTCTGATTTGATCACATGCTCATTCAGTCCCAGTCCAGCAAGTTTTGGTGACCTCCCATTAGATCAGTCCCACCGTCTCCACAGGTGGACATACCCATCGCGGTCCTGACTTCCTTGCTTATGTTCTCCCTCCTTCTGCTCTTCTTTTGGACTTTTGGAACTCAGACCAGTGTTCCAATGTGGGTCTCTGTCTCTATCTCCATCCATCACCAGATGAAAGTTCTATGGTGATATGCAAGATATTCATCATTGTGGCTACGGGATAAGACCAATTCAAGCATCCTCTCCCCTGCTGCCCAAGAACCTAGCTGGGGACATCTCCTTGGACACCTGGGAACCGCTCTAGAATCAAGTCTCTTGCCAGCACTAAAATGGCTCCCTTAATTAAGATATCTACTTTCCTGCTCACATATTCCTCCATCTCAACCATCCCAGTCCCTCAAGCTCTCCCCAATCCTCCCCTTCTCCCTTCTCTCTCCCCATCTCCCCTTACCCCCACCCTACCCCCACCCCTGTGCTCCCAACTTTTGCCTGGCAATCTTGTCTACTTCCAATATCCAGGAGGATAACTATATTTTTTTCCTTTGGGTTCACCTTCCTATTTAGCTTCTCTAGGATCACAAATTATAGGCTAAATGTCCTTTATTTATGGTTAGATTCCACTTATGAGTGAGTACATACTATATTCCTATTTTTTTCAAAGTTTATTAAATTATGAAAGTTTCCATTTCCGCCCCTCCTCCCAACACCCTCCCACTCTCCCCCTCCCCCTCCTCCTCCCTCTCCATCCCTAAGAGCAGTCAGGGCTTCCAGCCGTGTGGGAAGTTCAAGTTCCTCCCCCCTCCCTCCAGGTCCAGGAAGGTTAGTATCCAAACAGACTGGATCCCAAAAATCCAGTATATGCAGAGGAAACAAGACAAAGTGTCATTGTCAATGGCTTTTCAGAAAGGCTCCAGGCCAACCACATTCAGGAGACCACTTCCTAGGTAGAACCCCAGTAGCACAGACAATAAGAGAATCAATGAATAAATGGGACCTCCTGAAACTGAGAATCTTATGTAAAGCAAAGGACACCGTCAGTAAGACAAAAAGGCTACCTTCTGACTGGGAGAAGATCTTCACCAACCCCTCATCAGATAAAGTCTTGATCTCCAAAATATACAAAGAACTCAAGAAACTAGACAATAAAACTCTAATTAACCCAATTAAAAAATGGGGTGCTGATCTGAACAGAGAATTCTCAACAGAAGAACTCCAAATGACCAAAAGACACTTAAGGTCATGCTCAACATACTTAGCGATCAGGGAAATGCAAATCAAAACAACTACGAGATACCATTTTACAGCGGTCAGATTAGCTAAAGTCAAAAACACCAATGATAGCCTATGCTGGAGAGAATGTGGAGAGAGGGGAACAGTCATCCATTGTTGGTGGGAATGCAAGCTTGTGCAGCCACTGTGGAAATCAGTGTGGCGGTTTCTCAGGAAACTGGGAGTCAACCTCCCTCAAGACCCAGCACTTCCACTCTTGGTAATATACCCAAGAGATGCCCTATCATACCACAAAAGCATTTGTTCAACTATGTTCATAGCAGCACTATTTGTAATAGCCAGAACCTGGAAGCAACCTAGGGGCCCCTCGATAGAAGAATGGTTAAAGAAGGTGTGGAACATATATACACTAGAGTTTTACTCAGTGGTAAAAAACAATGACATCTTGAATTTTGCATGCAAATGAATGGACATAGAAAATGCTTTACTGAGTGAGGTAACCCAGACCCAAAAAGAGGAATATGGTATGTATTCACTCATAAGTGGATTCTAGCCATAATTAAAGGTCTTTGAGCCTATTATTTGAGATCCTAGAGAAGCTAAATAAGAAGGTGAACCTGAAAAATATCATGTACTTATCCTCCTGGAGATTGGAAATAGACAAGAGTCCCAGGTAACCTCGGGTGCATGGGGGGTGGGTGGGAGGGTTGTTGGAAGGGGAGAGGGTTAGAGAGAAGGGAGTAGGGGAGGAATGGGGAAAACTCGGGGGACTGAAATGGGGGGAGGGAGGAAGAATGGATATGGGATCAAGGAAGAATATATCTCAACTAAGGGAGTCATTTTATGGTTTACAAGAGACTTGATTATAAATGGGATCCCAGGTCCAAGGAGAGATCCCCAGATTATTCTCTGGACAAAGGAGAGGGTGCCTGAACTGGCCTTGGCCTATAACCATACTGATGAAGATTTTGCTTATCACCATATATTCCTATTTTGGGGTCTGAGTTATCTCACTCAGTAAAGTGTTTTCTATTTCCATCCATTTGTATGCAAAATTTAAGGTGGTCATTGTTTTTTACTGCTGAGTAAAACTCTAAAGTGTATGTGCCACACCTTCATTTTCCATTCTTCTATTGAGGGGCACTTAGGTTGTTTCCAGGTTCTGGCTATTACAATAGTGTTGCTATGAACATAGTTGAACAAATGATTTTGTAGTATGATTGGGCGTCTTTTGGATATATTCCCAAGAGTGGAATTGATTGGTCCTGAGGTAGGTTGACTCCCAGTTTCCTGAGACACCACCGCACTGATTTCCAAAGCGGTTGCACAAGTTTGCATTCCTACCAACAATGGATGAGTGTTCCCCTTATTCCACATCCTCTCCAACCATAGGCTTTATTTTTTTTTAATTTTGGCTATACTGACAGGTGTAAAATGGTATCTCAAAGTTTTGATTTGCATTTCCCTGATCGCTAAGGAGATTGAGCATGACTTTCAGTGTCAAATGTTTGGCCATTTGAACTTCTTCTGCTGATAATTCTCTGTTTTTATTTTAATGCATGGTCTGGCTTTGTAGGAGCCTAGTCTGTTCGGATGCTCACCTTCCTAGACATGGATGGAGAGGGGAGGATCTTGGACTTTGCACAGGGCAGGGAACTCTGACTGCCCTTAGGCCTGGAGATGGAGGGGGAATGGGGGGAGTAGAAGGGAAATGGGAGGAGGTGGAAATTTTAATAAATAAAAAAAAACAAAAGTTAAAATAAGACAAGAAATAGAGTTTAAAATAAAGCCATGTAAGGATAGAAAATACACCAAGAATCTGATTACTGTATATTATTGCATTTTCTCTGAATTCTTTGACAAATGAGGAAGAAGCAACAGTTGCTAAAAGACATTTGATTATAAATACTGCTGGATTAATCCAACATATATTTTGAAAATGCCTTGACTTCAAACTTTAAGTCATAAGATATGATACTATGGTGAAGAGGTTTTGCTTTTGTTTCCACAGAAAATGAGAGGCTGTGGTTTCATTTTGCATTAAGAAAAATCAGGTTTTGTTAAGGAAGACCCCCTGAAAAAATCTCCAATAGAAGTGAATGGCCCATATGAATCAATACTTCAAAGGACCGATGCTGGAGTTTCCTCTGAGTTTTACATCCAGCATAACCTCAAAATTGCTGGCTGAGATGTTCAAGGCTCACAAAATATTCTAGTCATGACTTGGCCATAATTGTAAATTTCCTTTAGTTTCCCATAAGATTATCAGTGCCCCAATCAGCAGGAAATAGCCTAGAAATCTATATTTACTTTCCCAAATAATGGATTATGGATGTTTATCTATGTTTAGAGTGTTGGTTACAAGTTGTTATGAATAATGGACATTCTAAAAGCTAAATATAGGAGATTGGATTTAGATTTCTTGTTTTGAAAACAAAAGGGGAGTGCTGTGGGCCAATGTCCTTGTACCCTGGAAAGATTTATCACTTCAACTGGTTTAATAAAATGATTATCAGTCAGAAGCCAGGCAGGAAGTATTGGTGGAGTGACCTGAAAAGAAGAATTCTGGGAAGAGTAAAGACTCAGTTTGCAGCTGTTACCCACACACAAAAGAAGAAGATGAAAATGCCTCACTGATAAAGGTACCAAATCATGTGGCTGGCACAGACAAGAATTATGGGTTAGGAGCTGGAGAGATGGCTCAGAGGTTAAGAGCATTGCCTGTTCTTCCAGAGGTCCTTAGTTCAATTCCCAGCAACCACATGGTGGCTCAAACCATCTGTAAAGGGGTCTGGTGCCCTCTTCTGGCCTGCAGGCATACACACAGGCAGAATATTGTACACATAATAAATAAATAAATATTAAAAAAAGAAGTATGGGTTAATATGTAAGAGTTAGTTAATAAGGAAGCCTGAGCTAATAGGCCAACCAGTTTATAATTAATTTAAACCTCTGTGTATTTCTTTGTGACTGAATGTAGGACCAGGCATGACAGAATCTTCTATCAACACCCATCCAAGGTTGTTCAAATGGAATTTTTTATTGAAGCATATGAGTGTAATTTTGATGGATCACTAAGTGTGCAGGTGTTCATATTCCTAGAATTCTAGTGGTAAAGTCATAAAGTTTGATAGTTAAAATTGTATGCTTTTTCAAGTCATTCAGTGATTTTTTAAAAAATCTTTTCATTGTATTAAATCAACAAGTTTTTCTTTAAAAGGTCATTTCACTCCTCAATGATATCTGTGGGTTATCAACTGTTATTTAAAATGAGTAAGGTTATGTATGGGATCATAAAGTTTAAATTAGAGACTTTCTTGTGAAATATTAAAAATTAACAAGTAATTAGTCCATATGGGGCTACAGGTTGAGGTCAACAAATTGTACTATGAACACACAAATGAATGAACTAATTTGGAAACATACCAAACTTAATTTATGAAACGGGTAAAATATACATATTTGGATTGAATTCTTTTATTCCTACTGTTGACCCATTAACACTCATTGCAAATATCACTCACAAGAACTCATTCAAAAAAGATATCCTAGTATGTATGTCCTGTGTTTGAAAGGAGAAATATATTTCATTAGTTTATCAAGTATATGTTCCAAGAAAATGTTTCAAATCTTATTCTATATGTACAATTTTTCTAGTTATAAATTTTTCTTTTGGTCATTTCATTAAAGTTTTATTCTGTAGCTTCTAATAGAACATGTCATTTACACCACTTAGTCTTTCATCTATATTTTTCTTTTATTACATGTTAATACTTAACATCCCATAGTGTCGTTTCTTTATCTTTCAGTTTCCCAATTTTAAAAGAAATGTATTTTCAGGTGTCCCATCACTAATTTGGCATCTTCTTGAAAGACCAGGATGAAAACCAGGTCAGATGATCCATGAACTCATTCATTGTTCATGGCCTTGATGTGGTTTGAATCAAGACTATTTCTTAAAATCCCTTTTGCTGAAGGCTTTGTCTCTAGGTGGTAGATTACAGAAGGTGTCAGAACTCTGAGAAGGTAGAACCTAGTGAACATAAATTAGCTCATCGAGTCCTCATAACTAAAGAGTACACAAAAATGCTAAGTTATTACTCTTTTTCGATCTGCTTCCTTAATTCTATGAAATAAACAGTTTCTTCAGAAAATTACCCATATCTTACTATTGACCACAAAGTGACAATGATAATAATAATCAACAGAAACTATGAGGCAAAATATACCTATTTTCCTGCTGGGATGCTTAACCTCTGTCATGTTATCAGGGTTACAAAAATGAAAAGTGATGCTGAAAACAGATCCTTATATTGAATTTACAAAATTCTTCAGAAGTTCTTGGAATTGGGTTGTGAAAGAATATCTGGGAATTGTTGAAGAAGAAGGTTCGAGAAATCTGTAAGTGTGGCAAACAGAGTACAATTGAAAAGTCTAGTATGACTCTGCAGTATGCTGATTGAAATTCAGGTTGTAAAGGCATTTAGGAAACTTTAGGAATTAACAAGACCATGTCCATTGCAACACAAAAGTACTGATTCATTTTGGTTTGAAAAGGAGGGCCAGTGGCACTCTGCTTGTACTGAAGCATTTAGGTAATTGTTTTCCTGAGATTAAATGTCCTTGAGTCCTCCCACAAAAAGTTTAACAAGTCTTTGCCATCAAGGTTCAGTCGCAATGGTGCTTGTGATGTTGCTGACACAGTGATGACTCCAAGATGCTGGTTTTCTAGATCTGTGCAATATATGAATTTTTGAGTCTCACTGAGGAATCCTTGAGACTTGGGAGCTTTAACCAGGATTTCAGGTAAAAACTGAGATGCAAGCAACTGTGTGACTGTGTCTGAGCCCTTGCTCGCAATCTCTGACAGGATAATAAAGGAAGATAAAACTTCAGTGGAGACTTCAGGCAGTTAGAAGTGTCAGAAATATGAAACACTTTCTAAGGAAATCATCAGTAAGCAGAGTTAAATAAATAAAGAAAGAAAGAAAGAAAGAAAGAAAGAAAGAAAGAAAGAAAGAAAGAAAGAAGCAAACAAATAAATAAATAAGTGGTCATGTGGATTCAAACTAGCAAAGTCGCAGGAGTAGTTCTAACCAAGCCCATGCTATCTGATTTTCTCATACTTTCTAGCCTAGATATCAAGATGGAACTTAGCATCTTCCATGCTTAGGATCTTTGGCTTTTGGTGCTCAATAATATTTTTGTACAATTTACATGCCATCACTCTTGGAGTAGAAAAGTGAACTTTGTATATGCTACATCATTGTATTATAGAAATATGAAACTTTTATTTTATATAAAAAAAGGGATTACAGATGACCATGATGGAGTATCAGAGACTTTGTAACTGAGTATTGCTAGAACTGTTAAGATTTTTAAAATTTTAGAAATGATTTGAATTCATTTTGTATTGTAAGATATGCGTGAGTTATTTTTAGTGCAGCCAAAATATATTCTTTTGTATCTGGGATGGTCCACTGAAGAAATAATCCAAGCCTTAAATTGAATCTTGATATTCAGTCTGAGGAACTATTGAGAATTAGTAAAAATATCCTGAAGGATGTTTGGTCTCATATCCTTGAAAGGGAAACTGAGATACTTGTCTCTTTCCCGTTCTCCGCTCTTTTGGCCACCATTAGTCCTTCCACAACACATTTATATCCTGTGTCCAAGATAGAAGAAGGATCAAAAAATTATGGCCCAGGCTCTCTGACACATTCCTCAATCGGTAATAGTATAGGTAACATATTCTCTTACACAGGACTCAGGATAAAAGGTCTTAACCTCATTTTTTTTAAATTTATATTCATCCACCTTTTTTTATAGATCATGTACTATAACTTTTGGTCTGCTAATAAAATTACATGATGTAAATTAGTGGAATATACTCAGAAAGTTAAAACTAAACTAATAATGTGAACTGATTGCATTACTTTCAGGAATATAAAGAATATATGTCAGCTGACTTGTATGAGAAAATTTATTACAGTACAATAAATAGCCAAGACATAAAATTAGCCTCTCTATCTATCATAAGATGAGGAAATAAATAAAATGTGTCATATATTCTCTACTTAATACAATTGTAATTAACAACAATTATGTCATTTGCAAGAAAATTGATGGATATTGAGATTTTCAAAACTAAGTAAGAGTAAGTCAAATACTGATTTTTCTTTTGTATGCAAAAATAATATATGGCATGAAATAATAAAATAGACTACTTTGAGAAGAAAATGGGATCTAAAGAGAGGTGGAACAAAAAGGTAAATTGAGGTAAACATAAAAAAAATCTATGATATGCAAGTGGGAATACATTATAATGAAATTCATTGTTTTATACTCTCATTTGGTATTTAAACTAAATATAAACACTTTTGTTTCAAGCATGAACTATGAAATGACATCTCCTTTATTGAAGGTAGGGGTGTTAGTGCAATTTTTTTTGCTGTTGCTGTTTATATTTGTGATTGGTTTTTAATTATATCCCTTCTTCCTTCTTTTTCCTTCCTTTAAACATCATTTGAATTCTTTCCCATTCTTTTTCAAATCTATGGCACAGTTTTCCTTTTTAACAGTTTAAAATATTTTATATTATTAACCCTAACTACAATTATTTTTTCCATTCTTGCTCTGAAAATTTCTCAGTGGTGTTCACATAATCATAGATTTAAAATTTGTCTCTCGATTTGCACACTTCTGCTTTTCTCTATGGACCTTAACCTCTTTTTCTCTGGTTCTTAGTTTTCATAGAGTGATAAAGTTAACCATTTATACATCTTTCAGCCTTTGGAGCTTAAAACAGTGGGTGAAATGTCATTATTTATTAGATAACTCCAAACAGATACTACTAAGACTTTTATTAGATGGGTTTGTTTCTTTTTTTTTTAAGAACAACAACTATAAATGGAGGAAAGTTTATATTACAAATAGAACTACATATTTAAAGCAAGTATTTTACTATTTGCTAAAGTAAAACATTATATTTTGTATTGTGAAATTATAAATGAGATGTTATCAGAATGTTGGAAGTATGAAACATTATTGATTATTTTATGTTAAAATACAAAAGAATAAGCAATTAATAAATTACATCAGAAGAATAGAAAATAAACTTAAGAAACAAAATATTTTTAATGTCATTAACATTTTCAGTGATCTCAGTTGATCGATTGAGCACAATAGGGTGTTTAATCAAAGCACTTACATTGAAATATGGCTACTGATAAATCAGACTCTCAAATGGTGGTTAATCTCTAATTTTTATCTATATATAGCTGTCAGTGTGATTATTCTTGTAACCAATTTTGATAACTATTTTCAAAGAGAAAAACATATTAGTTAGAGAATAAGATTTTTACATGATTGTGATGTATATTGCTAATAATTTATGTATATCTGCTCTTGTTCATTTTCCAAGTCACATTTCTGCCTGTGAGTCCATAATGACATATTCTGCAAATTCATGGACTAAACTCTGTGGTTTTATGACCTTAAGAAGTCATTTTTCCAAGACTAAGAACAGGTTTCTTAGAAGGAGAAATAATTATTTAGTTATTTATAAAAAAATGGTAGTTGATCTTTTCTCACTTAATATACAGGATAGTAAGTATGTTTACTTTTCTGTATAATTTAAAGTCACATTCCATTCTTGTATTGTTTTCAATTGTTTATTTTGTTTTCTATGAGTATGTGAATCTCTAATAAACACTTTTAGCCTATTTGCTTTATAAGAGGAGACCACAAGCTTGCTTGTCTATATGACAACTGCTCTGATGTTTGTTCTATATGTATTAAGAACATTTGTTTCAAACTCCATGTTTTAGAAGTCTGTTGTTATATACCTGTAATTCTTCTGTATTTAAAATATGCAAGTTTTGTTAATCTCATATGTCAGGTTAGTTTGGATTGATAACTGTATGTAATTAGGTTTATATATTGTAATTTCTAGTTTTAAGTTATGTGTGAGAATAAGTGTTGAAGTAGCAAACAATAAGAACAATATTGTACTGCAAAAAAAGTGATAAGAATTTGTATCTTTAAAACAATCCTATCAGATTAACAGTTAGAATGACTCCGGACCCAGTTTTGATTCCTCTGAGAGGAGTTCTATTTCTGATGCACAAATGCCTGAGGTACAACTCTGTTACTCAGTATTAAAGCCTAAGACATTAGTCTTTCTTTATTCTAGCTTGGGTAGACTCTTAACTCTAATGTTTATTCCTTACCTGACAATTTCTCAAATAATTTCAACTTCTCTGATCTGAAAAAAAATGTTTATTTGTGTTATTGTTAACGATGGATTGGCGTATATACCAACTTGTGGATATGTGCAGATAGGTGTAGGTACCCAGGGAGGTATTAGCCATAGGATTCTCTGGAAAAGGATTTAAAGATAGTCATAAGCTGCCTCATGTGAGTACTGAGATGTGAAGTCAGGACCTCTGGAAGAGCAGAATGTGCTCCTAATGACTGAACCATCTCTCCAGCCTACTTTCAATTTTTAAAGAAAACTCAAATTATTGTAATTAAAACATTTCTAAATTTCACAAAAATGCATATTCTGCTTTTTTTTTTCGAGACAGAGTTTCTCCGTAGTTTTTGGTGCCTGTCCTGGAACTAGCTCTGGTAGACCAGGCTGGCCTCGAACTCACAGGGATCTGCATGCCTCTGCCTGGGATTAAAGGCGTGTGCCACCATCTCCTGGCTCATATTCTGCTTTTTAATTTCATAATTGTGTTTGTAGTATGCTTCTGTGATTTTATTATATGTGTGAATAGATAAGCATGCACATGTAATTGACATTCAATATTTTCCTTAATCACTTCATTTTCTTTTTTCTTTTTTTTTAATTGATTTATATTTAGCTCTACATTTTTCTCTGCTCCTATCCCTTCCTATCCCCTCCCCTTCAACCCTCTCCCATGATCCCTATGCTTTCAATTTACTCAGGAGATCTTGTCTTTTTCTACTACCCATGTTGATTACATATATGTATGTCTCTCTTACGGTCCTCATTATTGTCTAGGTTTTCTGGGATTGTGATTTGTGGACTGGTTTTCTTTGCTTTATGTTTAAAAACCACTTATCAGTGAGTACATGTGATAATTATTTTTCTGTGTCTGGGTTACCACACTCAAAATGATGTTTTCTAGCTCCATTCATTTGCCTGCAATGTTCAAGATTTTTTTTTCTGCTGTATAGTACTCCATTGTGTAAATCTCCCACATTTTCCTCATTCATTCTTCTGTCAAGGGGCATTTAGGTTGTCTCCAGGTTCTGGTTATGACAAACAATGCTTCTACGAACATACTTGAGCACATGTCCTTGTGGTATGATTGAACATCCTTTGGATATATTCCCTAAAGTGGTTTTACTGGGTCTTAAGGAAGGTTGTTTCCTAATTTTGTTAGAAATCACCCCAGTGACATCCAAAGGTCTCTACGAGCTTGCATTCCCACCAGCAATGCATTTTTTTCACATAGGGGATCTCACTAAGAATAGACATCACAAATTTTTCTAGGCTGACTGACCAATGAGTTTCAGGGCCTGTCCTTTTTTTGTCTTTCTAGGGTCTATGAATGTTCATCACCTTGTTTGGCTCTTTATACGTGTGTTAGGAATGAGAATTCAGTTCTTAATGTTTTCATAGCAAACCCTTAACTGAGACATTTCCACAACTGCTGAATATTCTAAGTTCTAAAATTTTCCAGATGATTATATTAAAAGATTGTTGCTAATCATCACTTATTTATTCCCTACTTTAACTTATTTACTATTATCTAAATTTTGCTTATGACTTATTTAATAAATGATATTTTTTCTACATACCTATCAGTAAACTGTGATCATTTGTGTAATATCTGACAGCTATGTTCAATATGACAAGTATACATGAGAATCTGAGGGTAGTTTACTATAACAAACATACAAAATTCACATACATAGAAACCTGCCTTACATACACAGGACAAAATCTATTTTTCAATCACAACAAGTATCACCTATGACTCTTATGTCTTTAGCTGAATTAAAAGAAATTCTTAATCATACTGTAATATTGTAATACATTCAATGACCCCAATTCCAGTAAATTCCAATTTATATAAAGCTACGAAGATTTTACACTCAAATTTCTATTTTTCTAGGCCAAATAATCTTTATAGTCATATAATTCTGCAGCAACTCATTCGTTCAGTCATTCAATACCCAAGAAACTATGTATTCTGCATAATTAGAAGTATGAATCATAAAATACATACATCATATATATTTGTGACAGATAATAAATATAAATATAAGTTGTAACCTGCTCGTTTTAAATTTTTATCTAATATAATAATATAAAGATATGTTTCACATGATATGCAGAAAACCTGAAAGGTCAATCAAAATGCTTTGAGATGCACATAATGTTTTATTGAGACTTTTTTTCTGCATTTCTGCAACTTTCACTATTATTCTTTTATGAAGTATTGCAATTTAAAAAATCCATACTATTAATTTCTTTCATAAATCCAGATATTCAGCAGCTTGAATACCACTATTAGTCTGTCTCTTTAGTCTGGAATACATCCTCTAAATTTTTCTTCCCAATGCAATCTGGCTAATGTTAACATATACATCAAATTTCAGCTTCTCTAGTTTTCCATTTTCCAAAGATAATTTATTTTATTTGTTTTTGAGTTAATAATTATAGCATTTCTCTCTTTGTTTTCTCCCTCCAAATTTTATCCTTTATTCCCTTCCCTATTTTCCTTCAAATTCATGGTGTTTTCCCACTAATTGTTTTTATATGAATATATAAATACATATATATATATATATATATAAAGTATATATAATACTACCTGTACATATGTTTTCAAGGCTCACAATTTGACACTGAACAACCAGTTGTCATGTTCTTCGCTAGGGAAATCTACCTCTCCAGGTCCCAGCTTTCACTGGATCCCTATACTTCTTTGTGTTAGGTTAAAGACTTGTTGTGTCCTTTCCTTTGTCAAATTTCACATTGTTCATCTCATGTTTGTACAATTATGTTGGTGACCTATTATTAGTGTAGGTTATGATATTACTAGGTGTCTTAATTCTATTACTGTGAAGAGACACCATAAACAAGGCAACTTTTACAAAAGAAAGCATTCAACTTGTCACTTGCTTACATTTTCAGAGTTCAGTGCATTATCAAAATGTTTGGGAGTATGGCAGCACACAGACTACCAAAAGAGAAACGTAAACACTAAGCCTGTAACACACCTTTTGATCTACAAAGTTGATATTTTGCCTGAAAGTTATAAGAGGGCAAATGTGGCACAATGATTATGGGAATAACCACACAATTTTTGTTTTGTTTTAAGGCCCACTTCACTGGATAGAACTTATACCCAAAACTACATGGGTGACCAACAACCAGAGACTAGATAGCACAGGAGGCTAAAGGAAAAGCAAATGCTGATGACCTAAATAACAACAACAACAACAAAATCAGTAATAAAATGCCTCCTTGTGATATTTTCGATAATCAGATGAGTGATTTGCTCAGCTATTATCAAAAAAACTTCCACTTAGAGCAGATAGGAATAAATAAACAAATATTTAAATAAATAAATACACATAACTGAACATTGTACGTAAATGGTATTCTCCATTACATCCCTCCTTTCAGAGCTCAGGTAAAAGGAGACAGAAAGAATGTCAGAGCCAACGGAGATGGAAGTCATCACAAAACTTGGTTCTTTAAGGCAACATGATTAAAGTTCATATAAATTCACAGATAGTGAGGGGGTTAGAAACTGTCTCACAAAAAAGGGCTTGCAGGGTCTGCTGCAGGTCTTCTGCATATATATGAGTGTTTTTATGGGATTTCTGAGTATGTGAATGAGTGGGTCTCTGATTCTTGTGCTTTCTCTTCAGTTCTTTTTTATCTGCTTGTCTTTTCCAACTACATTGTGTTAGCTTTTGATTTTTCCTATTATTGCTGTAGGAAATCCTCTAGCCAGTAGCCTTTAAGTAACCCACAAACTTCGGTGTGGCCTCATATACTATAAATTTGCAAATGTAAAGAGCACGCATTAGTCTTCTCTTTGGGCTGCTATATTTGGTTCCCCTTCCCCATAAATGCAGAGGACTGTGATCTGTGAGTATACTTCTAAATATACAACCCTTTATTATACTCAATTCTGAGCTAATGTGGGATTTCTTTTTAGCACCCATCTTCATATTATATTTTATTTTGTTATATTTTACTATTATTCCTTAGATGCCTGTATTTTTCTGATGAGATATGGATAGTAGAAGAGGTGGGGAAATTTTGGGAAGAGTGAAGGAATGGGAAACCATATTCAGGATATATTTTGTGAGAAGGAAATCTATTTTCAATAAAAGGCCAAATAAAAGACATTCTAATTTATAACCTATTGTCATGAAATTTAAGCAGGAGCAATCAAGTATATTGGTTGTTTTAGAGCAGCTAAAGGCCTTGGTGTATTGAAACATCCTTGAAACTAGAAAAGAAGCAGCTTTCTTTCAATACTAACGTGAACTTAATTCTTTGATGGGTGAATCTGATTCAATCCCTAATTTAAGAATCATATTAACTTGGAAAGATATTATCTTAGGCACTTTTCTATATTTTTTACTTATTACATAATTTTATTCATATTTATTGAGCTCCACATTTTTCTCTGCTCCCCTCCCTGCCTTTCTCCTCCTTCCTTTAATTCTCCCCCAAGGTCCCCATGCTCCCAATTTACTCAGGAGATCTTGTTTTTTTTCTACATTTTACTTCCCATGTAGATTATCTATGTAAGTCTCTCTTAGTGTTCACATTGTTGTCTAAATTCTCTGGGATTGTGGTTTGTTGGCTGGCTTTGCTTTGTAAAGAGACACTATAACAATGTCAACACTTATAAGTGAATACATTTAGATAAGGACTTGTTTACAGTTTCAGAGCTTTAGTCTCTTAACATTCATTATAACCCTGACCACAGCAGTATGCAGGCAGGTGCTGTAGCAGTAGCTTATCGCTAAATCATTTTCTGTAGTTAGAAAGTGCAACACTGGGCCTAGTGTGGGCTTTTGAAATCCCATAATGAACTCCCAGTGACATACTTCCACTAACAAAGGCACATCTCCTAATTCTTTTCATGTACAGCCACTCACTGACTGTGTATGATGACAAATTCAAACATATGTGAATATGGGGGCTATTGCTATTCAAACCACCACATATATTTATTATTATCGGCATTTTGAAATTGTGAATACCATTTCTGGATGGAAGTTTTCATTGTCACTAGCTCCATTTCCATAGAAAACTATGTAAACTTAATTAGTCTCAATACTTCCTTGGTGAAATATCTCTAATAACACCTATATTAAAGGTTTAATTTTAGGAGTAAATAATAAAAGCATTTAAAATTATTTGGCTATGATAGTTATTTAATTAAGTAGCTTCTTGAATGTTTTAAATAATTTTTACATTATGAATTTAATCAGATAATGAAATATCTATCAACATTGTTACTTTGGGGTCTTAAAACTATTTCAATAGTGGAAAAAATAACTTAGTAATTATGCTACAAAAGTCTATACACTTGGGACCAATGATACAAATTTCACTCTTAATTTATTAATATATTTCTTTAGTAAAGAATCTGTTAGTCAGAGTTCTAATGCTAAATTTCCTTATATTATGCTATGATAGAATCTCTCTCACTCTTTCTCTCTCTCTGTGTGTGTGTGTGTGTGTTTACGCATTTGAACGTTGTTTTTAATTCCAGGTACAGAGTCCTTAAAACTGTTGTCTTATCTTGAGGAAAGAGTTGGTAGAAATATATTTTCTTTTGATATTTAGTGTTTGTTCCTGGTTCTAGACATATGAATTTCTGTAGCACTTGAAATTTGCCTAGTGATTCATATGAGGAACATGTTCATCATGTTATTAATATGACATGTTCAACTTGTTGTGACTTTATGCTAATGATGTGATTTATGGTTGGCTTGACTTGATTAGTTTAGGATATAACCAGGCCTCCAGAGGAATAATAGGATTTAGAATGTTGGAACTTTAAGCACTTATTATTTCAGTACTCCACTAGGTGCCCAGGTCACACATTCTCACAGACCTACTCCTGCCTCTGGAGAGAAGAGGGGTTCTGGATTCTAAGTCATTCACTAATAGATAGTAATGTAATCAGTCTTGTCTGTGTAATGAATCTCCATAACTATCCCTACACTGTTACAGTGTACTTGGACCTTCTTGGTTTGTAGTTGCATTCATATGTCCATTTGAGGTCAAGAGGATAGGTTGTCTTTATTCCACAAAGTCAGAAGCAGCAGTACTCAGATTCCTTCTGGAGTTCAGTATAGCTTCTCATCTGACTATTCATCAGTATCCTTGGTAGTAATTGTGTTACAAGAATTTTCTTGCAAAATTCTAGTTCTGGAAGTCTGAACAGACAAGGTTCAGTCCCATATAACAATACAGCAAAGAAATGAGTAGTGGAGTGAGGAAAGATAAGTGAAATTTAATCAATGCACTGTGTTGAGCAATGAAATAAAAATGATCAGTGCAATTGCAAGTTAGACTTCTATGGAATGATAGGAACTTTGAGATTTTGTAGAATAAGGAACAAAGTGCATGGCTGCCTAGCGCATGTATCACTGAAAGATGTTGGCAATGGGGACTTGTTGAAGGAGACCGCTTGTTTATTTTGACCTAAAATAATTGCACAAAAATTATATTATTTAAATTACTGATTGACCCATTAGCTCCAGTTTGTTATTGGCAAAGTCTTACATCTCAATTTAAACTGTTTTGAATAATATGTGTATTGCCACAGATTACCAGGTAAAGGTCCAATGTCTGTCTTCGTGGGGCTACATAACTTCTCTCTGACTACACCTTCTGTCTCCCGGCATTCAGCTTAGTTTTACCTGCTTAGCTCTGTTCTACCCTATCAACAGGTCAAGGCAGTTACTTTATTAACCAATAGTATTCACAGCATAAAGAGGGTAATCCCAGATCACCTTCCCTTTTCTTTTTTTTTAAAAGGAAGGTTTTATCTTTCATGTACTAAAATTATATATAACAAAGTAGGTATCAAACAATAATTAAAGTAACAATATTTATATCTACTTTATCATAACTAAGGAAAACTATAAGTACTTCAACTCTCTCAAACACTCCAGAAGTATGTAATATTACCTATGTAAACAGGAAGCACATTGTAAACAACTTCCAAAACTCTAGAAATGACAGAGACATCTCACTACCTGGACAGTCACCCAATTTTTTTCTGTGCCATTGGGGCATTAACCTTCAGCCTACAGACCCATAATATCCAGCAGACATTTTCACACAGCAGGGAATCTCAAAGACAGTTCCACCTATATTAGCAATTTGTCAGTCACTTTTTTCTGTGTCCTGCAGAATATCTAGCAGACTCTTTTATGAAGCAGAAACCAAGAAGGATTGTCTCACCTATAGGAAACTTTAACAGTCATTTCTCTGTGAGTCCTGCATATCCAGTTTGCCCAACATACCAACAAGCTGACCAGACAAGAGTAGACTGTTGCCCAGATGGCTATCAAATAGCATCAAATGCTATTCAATGGCTGTCTTATTCTTGAAGTAGATGTGCGCTGTCAGGAGCAGCTGTGTCTCATTCTCATGAAAAGTTTTAGGTTCTTAACAAATTTTAAATGGCATATTCTGTAGGTCTCCGAAAATTTTGAAAAATACCTATCTAACTGAAATATATCTAGGAAACCTAACTAACATGACTACAAGCTTTACTATTATAAATGGCAATCAATTACCCTATATTTCTTAATTATACATTGAATTTCTAAATGAGCTGCAGAAACACAACACTTTAATCAAGATTGGAAATGCATGTTCAAAATTTAACAAAATTTATCTCAAATTTGTATCAATAAACCAAGATCCATACCAATACAAATCGCTATAGAATATCTCCTTTTAAATGCAAACAAAAATTTATAAATAATATTTGGGAATAAGGGTGTAGTTCTTTCCAAACTACTTCCTGCTGTTTATTGGTCCAAGTAATTTTTTGAGGGGTATTCAAGGTGACTTTTCAGGGTTCTTGGTCCAGTAAACCACATTAGTTTGGAAGCAATCCACATGTTCTCATCTTCTATGGAAAAAAAGAGGAACCTCTTTTCCAAAGCAACGTATTCTTAGACTGAAAATTTGAAACAAAGCACCCTAAAGTGTATATGTTCATTAATTAGCTTCTTCACAGTCAAACATTCAAAAAAACACAATAATATACATTTTCCAGACTCCCTGTGTATCTCCTTCTTTATGTGACTTATTTATTTTAAATCTCTTATTTATTAATATTTATTTTATAATATTTATTTCTCTAATCTATGACTGCCTGTACTCTGTCATTTTAAAGACTTTATATATTTTTAACCATTTATTCCCACATCAGGGACTGACTTCTCATTGTCTTAGTTGTTGTTGTGAGAAGAAGTTCTACAGCTTTTATTACTGTCATCACTTGTTGGACTGTGTTTTCTATGTGATGATTGTTTGTGCCTAAGTGTAACCTCAGTTTCTGTCATGAGATAATGCCTGCCGTCATCATCATCACTGATTGATCACATTATAGGGTCATTAGCCCTGCAAGATTTTCAGTTAATTGGAGATGATTTTAGGTCCTTGTTGTATCAGACCTTGTAATCTAAGATGACTGGAGAATAATGATTGAGGAGGAAAAAAATATTAGATAAACAAAACAGAGACAGTGGGGAATAAAATGGAGTTGGTTAGGCCAATGACCTCTTTCATCCTGATGACAGTAAATTAATTGGTTTCCTACTCCTTTAAGACAGGCTATCAAATTACCAAACCTAAGTAATGGTTGTTATTTGGGACCTCAACATTCCAACAAGACAGTTTGATGTTTGTATCTTATTTACCCTGTTCTTGTGAATAGAATTTACAGAAAGGTTTTCCTTGGGGTTCTGAGCCCTTGACACTGGCACATAAAGTTAATTGCAGATATTAGAGTCTGACTTGAATTGAACTGGAACAAGTCTCTATCTAGACAGATAATTGGTAGTTGATGTGGAAAAAACACTCACACATTTGTCATTAAAATTACGTTAGTAACAGCAAAGCTGACATCATAGCTTAATTAATGTGATGTCATTTATACAGGATAATCTAAGTAAATTTATACAATTCTAAACTTCTTTTCAAGTTGTTTGAGTTGACAACTATCAACTCAATTAACGTCATGATATATACATCTGCTTAGTAAAGGTCCAGTGTCTTTGTGATTCATTTCTGAGTGTTTCTCTGGGAAGTGCATTCTAATTTTCTGTGGATAGGAGCAACTATTGCTTTGTGCTTTGTTAATATCTTTAGATGTTAGATCTAGAAGATGCCTTCTAGTGACCTTTGGTAAAGAATATGGTGGTTTGTCTATTTGACATAGATATGTGGCAGTTGTAATGTCTCGACAAAACCATTTTCTTACTTTGGAATTCTCAGGGAGTGTTAGAAAATGACAACACTGAAAGGCCAGGTCTAAGTGTACTATAAACGGCACTTCAACTTTTATATTTAACATAAAAGTGATGGAATAAGATTGGAATGTACTGGGAAGGTTAATAAACATTTATTAAGTGCTTATTACACAGACCGTCTTCAAGAAGGTTAATTTAAAATGATCAATTTGAAAGATAAAATAAAGTGGTTAACATTTTTTACCTTTGCTGGCACTGCAGGAGACCTTCAGATACAAAAGTTGGAGATAATTGAGCATCCTGTTTCATCATTTACAGCTATAATGATTTATCTTATATGAGGTAGTTAATGACAAGTATAATTTTATTTCTCCTGGTTTTATTGAGTCAAAGATCAAGAAACTAGCAGCTGGCATGAATGACTCACACTTTGTTTTCAGCTCTTTACATAGCAGAAGAGTCTGGATGTCAAAGGAATGAATGTCCTTCAATTAGGAGTGAATAAATTTAAAAGCCAGACAGATTTCTGAAGGGCCTTTCATAACAACATTCATAACATTCATTAAGGCAAGATTTAAATTTCAATCTCTTATCAATAGAGCACTCTACTCAGGACAACTAATGTAGAAGACTGAGTTGTAATATGAGTTTAAGAGGGACAGAAACATAAGAAAACTGATCACAATAACATTGACAAAGGATAGAATTTGAAAATAGTTGGTGGAAGAAAGGGAAAAAATGAGAGTTTCAAAGGTAGATGCTTAGCACATTAACAAAATTAAAAGGCATTCTTCAATTAAGAAAAAAAGTCCTATCGGATATTTTTAGAGTTGTGACGTGATAGATCTTACTGTGATTTTATTTTTTATAATTTTGGTGAAACTTGACCCTTATTAGTGTTTTCTAAACACAGTATTAATTATACAATATGAAATTTGGCAATGCAATTAAATACCAAACATTTTATATCAGAATATTTGGCAAAAATAAAAGTACTATCTGGTTATGGAGAGATGGCTCAAAGGTGCAAAGCACTGACTGTCTTCCAGAGGACCCAAGTTTAACTCCCAGCACCCACTTGACATCTATTAACTGTCTGTCTAACTCCAGCTCCGAGGCTTTGAATACCCCCACACAGACGTACAAGCAGGAGAAACACTAATGTACATGAAATAAAAACAAATACAATTTAAAAAGTAAAAGGAGTATATGAATGAGTCTCAGTCAAACTATATATTGTTACTTCACAGCCTTCTCAGAACATTTGTTGGTACAGAGAGGTATTAAATTTGGAAAGGTTGGAAAGCCCACAAAGTAAAGCCTGGTTATCTTTCATAAAAGGAAGTATCTAGAAAATGAAGCAGATAGGAATAGATTCTACAGTCCTGCTTCATCCAGCTCCACCGTTCTGATGAGAGCACATCACTGGTATTTTCCAGTCTTCTATCTATTATTAAGGTCTTATGTTCCTATGAAAAACAGAGTTAGAAGAACTAAAATATTTTTCAAGACTCTGAATAACTACAACAGTTACAAAGTCATAAAAGTGTTTGCTTTTTATTACTCTGCCTTTATCAATGTAACTTTTATTTATCTATGGTTTCATGTCAACCTCCTAAACATGAAATGATGAAAACTCCTCAATCCCTACTCTTTCTTTGAGGAATAGATAATATCCATAGTAGTGTAAGATCACAAATCTTAGGTAAAACACATTTCAATTCTTGAAGAAACAAATGTAAGACAATAAATAAAACCAATTTTATGTAAATAGTGTTCATAATTTAATGTAAACTAGGCAACAAAGACATGAAGAACTTGAAAGTAAATGGAGACTATTTGCAAGTAAAAATAAAACCACTGAAAATACTGTAAACTGGAAAGGGATGTATTTTTAAATATTTTATCTGGCTTTTCTGTAAAGACTAAAGAAAAACAAATAAACAACAAGAAGAAATTGGTAATTGCCAAGGGAAAAATAAGTATGGTTTTGTCTATGGTAACTTTGGTAGAGATGGTTAAATTTGAAGGAACGAGAAGTTTGTTGTTCTAGAGATAAAATTCAAAGAAATATAAAATCATCTGAATGTACAGACTGTGAAAACAAACACTGAGAGTAACTTGTTATCATTGATAGTTTTGAGCACAATGACTGAAGAAAAGCAGATTTCAGGACTAGAGAAGAAATAGACACCATGTGGATAAGTACCAGGGTGAGAAATTTTATTGAAAAAGTGATAGGATAGTTACTGGGTGAAAAATAAGGACCTTGGGGGAAAATGTGTTTTTTACTGCTTATATATCTTTTGGTACAATAAGAGATGCACTTAATTAATGATATACAGAAAGAATAAACAATTTATAAACTAGATCTGGGTTACTTACACAATATGATGTTTCTAGATCCATTCATTTTGTTTCATGCTAAGTGGCTAAAATGGAAAGTGCTATAAAAGCTCTTTTTTCATTTGAATTAAAGAATATGTTCATTCTATTGGAATCTAAGAACTAGCTGTGGACTCTGCTAACTCTCTGAGATCTCTGCTACTCTGAAACAACCATGAAGTACCTCCTTCCTCTTGGAATGTTATTATCAATGTTGTAATGTATTTTAAAATAACATAAATGCTCTAAAATAAAGACTTAATATTAGCAATATAAGAATATGATTTAGTTTCATTAAATGTTCATTTCAGTTACTTATCAGAAAAATCATAAAATAATATAAACTTTTAATTGCATTATCATATATAAGTAATTTGACTTGTAGATAATACTTTTTAAATTTGATTTATTGAGCTCTACACTGTCCTCTGCTCCCCTCCCTGCCTCTGTCCTCCCCTTCAACCATGGTCCCAAGGTCCCCATGTCCCCAGTTTACTGAGAAGATTTTTGTCTTTTTCTACTTTTCATATAGGTTAGATCTATGTATGTCTCTCTTAGGGTTCTCATTGTTGTCTAGGTTCTCTGGGACAGTGATTTGTTGGCTGGTTTTCTTTGTTTTATGTTTAAAAATCAATTATGAGTGAGTATATATGATAATTGTATTTTTGGATCTCGGTTATCTCACTCAAAATGATGTTTTATAGCTCCATCCATTTGCCTGCAAATTTTAAGATGCCCTTATTCTTTTTTCTGCTGTGTAGTATTCTATTGTGTAAATGTACCACATTTTCTTTAACCGTTCTTCAATGGAGAGGCATCTAGGTTGTTTCCAGGTTCTGGATATGACAAACAATGCTGCAATAAATATAGTTGAGCACATGTCCTTGTGGCACATTTGAGCATCCTTTGGATATATACCCAAAAATAGTATTACTGGGTCTTGAGAATAGTTGTTTCCTAATTTTCTGAGAAATCACCACACTGATATCCAAGGTCTTATACCAGATTGCACTCCCACCAGAATGCTGGAGTGTTCACTTTTCCCCACAAACTCTCCAGCATAAATTGTCATCAGTGTTTTTGATTTTAGCCATCCTTACAGGAGTAAGATGGAATCTCAGAATTGTTTTGATTTGCATTTCTCTGATGACTAAGGATGTTGAGCATTTCCTTAAGTATCTTTCAGCCATTTTAGGTACCTTTGTTAAGAGTTCTCTGTTTGGGTCAGTACCTCATTCTTTATTGGATTATTTGTTATTTTGATGATAAATTTCTTGAGTTCTTTGTATATTTTAGAGATCTGTCCTCTGTCTTATGTGGGGTTGGTGAAGAGGCAAAATGACCAAAACTTTTAGTCATAATTCCTTTGTTACAAATATTTCCTTGTAGATAATGGTATTTCTAGTCACTAATAGATTCATAAAGATATAGATGTTCAGCTTCTATATAATTTAGAGGGATCGAAACCTAGATTCTATTTATTAAGTCTCTTTGTGCATGCAGTAATATTGCAAGCCTTTATTCCCAGCACTCAGGAAGGAAGCCAAGCAAATCTCTGAGTGTAACATGAGGGGGCCTGTTTGTTGGGGGCTTTTCTGTCCTGCCCGGCCCCCCAGCTGGTGTGGGAGAATTGTCTGTATTCTGTCAATCATATTTTAATAAAACGCTGATTGGCCATGCAGGCAGTATAGGTGGGAAAGCCAGACAGGAAGTAGGGGTGGAGCAAAGAGACTGGGAGTATTCTGGAAGCAGAAGCTCCCTCTGTCATTCCTGCGCAGACCACCGGAGAGGAAAGATGTTATCTGCCCTGCTGGAAAAGGTACTGAGCCATGTGCTAACGTAGATAAGGATAATGGGGTAACATAAGTTATAAGAGCTAATAAGTAGCCTGACCTAATGGGCCAATCAGCTTTATAAGTTATAGAGATCTCTGTGTGAGTGATTTTCTTTGGGCTTGCCAGTTGTGGGGTACTGGGCGGGACAAATACCCCAACAAGCTGGCCCTCATGTTACACCCTAGCTATTTAGTCCCAGAGAAAAATCACACAAGAGATCTCAATAAGTAATAAAACTGATTGGCCTATTAGATCTGGCTACTTATTAGCTAATTCTCACATCTTGATTAACCCATTTTTCTGATCTATTTTAGCCATATGGCTCAGTACCATTTTCAGTGGGGCAGCTCACATCCTGCTGCTTCGGTGTTCTGGGCAGGAGTGTGAGGAATCAACTTCCTCCTCCCCAGAGCTCTCCTGCTCTCCTTGCATCATTTCCACTTCCTGTCTGGTTTTCCCACCTATACCTCCTGCCTGGCCAATCAGCATTTATTTAAAACATGATTGACAGAATACAGACAATTCTCCCACACCATCTGAGTTTGAGGACAATCTGGTCTACAGAAGGAGTTCTGTTATAATAACTTGTTCTTGTGGAAAAATTCCCAGGGTCAATTAGATGTCAAAGATTTATTTGTCTATTGAGCTTTTGGTCATAAATATTTGGCACACATCGAGTCATTGAGAAAGCAGAACTAATGAAGACAAAGGAGAACTTGGGTCCAAAAGAATGTATATTGTAGTAAAATGTTAGATGGTACATAAATATATGCAGTAGGTAGTATTTAGGAAGATAACAACATAAAGCACAATAGAAGACATAAAGAAGTCTAGGAGAAAGCCTTTATGAAATGATTATTTTAGAAGTCTTTATGGAATGATTCATTAATAAGGGGAAATGTTATGCAAATATTTGAGAAAAATCAGGCAGTGACAAAAATCAAGTGTAATATTTTGAATTTGCATATTGATTGACCTATTTGATAAAAATAATGTAGTCGAGGTGGAACACAAAGAATAGTTTGCTGTGTATTAACTAAGTATGATATGGACATGTGTGGATTTCCAAAGAATGCAATATAACAAAATAAAATATGAATATAACTGAGAAAGTAAAATGAAAAGATTTAATTTTTTATATAGGATAGATAATGTGAATGTTTTAATATATAAGATATATAAACATTTATTTATATTTATACATATTCATTGTACATGTAACATATATGCCCAAATACATACATGCATATATAGTGTTAGCAATTTTCTTTCATTGGATGATTCTATCATATAAGAACCATTTTTTCTACAACCAATTAATATTTGTATTATGAAAGAATATTAATATTACCAGTTGTTTTCCTAAATTTCTGGATATGGTTATATTTTGAAAAATCGTTGATTAATCAAAGTGACCTAAGTTGAATATATAGAAAAATTTATCTAAACAAAGAAGAACATGTATTCTTCTAGATGTCTAATAAAACATTGACAAATTATAAGAGATTATGGAGCATTGTTACAATACTAAACCTGACAAAACAGCTTAGGAAAAGAAGTATTTGATTTCACTCACAGTTTGAAGATACAGTCCTCCCTGACAGGGGACTCATTACATAAGAGGAACATTCAGAACCTGGTCACATTGTTCCCACACTCAGACAATACAGAGTGACAAATGTTGATGTTCAGATCACTTTTTGTACTTTTGTCCAGTTCTGAACCCCAGGCCACTAAATAGTACTTTTTAAATTTAAGGTGAGTTATTTTACTTCAATACATCTAACCTAATAATCTTTCACAGACATATTCAAACATTTATTTCTATAGTGATTCTAATTCATTCAAATTGACAATAAAGACTAACAAACAAAGCTACAAAACTTCAAATTCATTATTATAGAATGTTTTGAAAGTATATATTTAAATTACATAAAAAACAACTCCAAAATTAAAAACATATCTGAAAAATTCTCTGGATATCCCAAGAGAGATAGAAATTCTATATTGCATATTTAATATACTCTGAGTCAAAGTATAAATATGAATGGAAGTTTAAAACTATTTTTTCTGGGGGGAGCATTTCAAGACAGGGTTTCTCTGTAGTTTTGGAACCTGTCCTGGAACTAGCTCTTATAGACCACGTTGGCCTCAAAACTATTTTAAACTAAAACTATTTTAAACTAAGAAAACACAAAATTAGAGCAAATTAACTAATTAATAAAAGATAAATTGTCCATAAATATTGTATTTAAAGATATTTGTGCCCACATGCTATTATATACACTAATAATAGTAATAATAATAATAATAATAATAATAAAAATAATAGAGGTGTTCAATTTGAGAGTGAGAGGAATGGAAGGAGTTCAAAGGAGGGTAACAGAAAAGATAGAGTGAGGGAAGAGAAAAGGGTGAAGTGATGTAATGGTAATTCAATAAAAAACATTTAAAACAGAAAAAGCACATGAAATCGATGAGTGTCAGTGTTAAGATAGTGTATGACTTATAAAGAATGACTTATAAAAGACTAAGATCCATAAGCCAAGTTAGCCCATCCATAATTAAAGAACAAATGAAGCACAGAACAAGCACAAAAGAGTCATACAAAATGAAGGAGCACAGACTGAAGAAATTCAGAATTGTCACAAATATATACCAAAAATATGTTTCTCTAAAGCCTATAAATGTTGAATAAGTTGACTAAGGTGTAAGAAACAATTTACTAAATAATACCAGGAAAGGATTTTTAAATCACATACATCAGAAGAGTAAAAGTTATTATAAAATATCCACATTTATAAACTCAAACTCTTAAATAAAATTCAATTTCTAAAAGATGTAAGCTATCAAAAAGGTCAAAGAAGAATGCATATTTGAATAATGGGTCAAAATACACACATACTTAAATCTTTATCTGAAGTCACAGATAAAACATGTATGAATAAACACAACATATGTGGCCCATTATATATAAAATACTTATATATACTAAAATAATGCAATTATATACTATGAACATATTAAAAGATAACAAACAGTATAGATATAAAATCTGTTAGTTGTATTATTAAAAAATATCACACCAAGGAAAGCTCCAGGTTTTGAATTCACCTGTAAATTATAATAAAGTATTTCACAAGGACATGTGTCCAACTATGTTTATAGCAGCTTTGCTTCTCATAGCCAGAACATGGAAACAATCTAAATGCTCCTCAACCAAAGAATGGATAAGGAAAATATGTTACATTTACACAATGGAGTACCAAACAACAGAAAAAATAATAACATCTTGAAATTTTCAGGAAAATGGATGGAACTAGAAAACATTATTTTGAGTAAGGCAACTCAGATCCAGAAAGACAATTATCACATGTACTGATAACACAAAGAAAATCAGCCCACAAATCACAATTTCAGAGAACCTAGACAACAATGAGGACCCTAAGAAAGACATACATAGTTCTAATCTACGTGGGAAGTAGAAAAAGACAAGAATTCCTGAGTAAATTGAGAGCATGAGAGCCTTGGGAGACAGTTGAAAGGGAGGGGAGAGTTAGGATGAGGAGCAGAGAAAAATGTAGAGCTCAATAAAAATCAGTAAAAGATTAAAAGTAAAGAAGATAAAGAAACATCATTACTCTGGTCCAGCCAAACCCTATCTAGATTATGGACAGGGTTCTGAGGTTTTACACACATATCATAAAGAAACACAAAGTTATAGAGAAAAAAGTCTGTCAAAAACTGGAGGGAGAAGGCTGCAAGTGATGACCAAAGTCAACAAACTTATTAATGGCACAGATCTTTTTGTAAGCCTTGAATGTGTAAGGAGAAGAGCGTTAGACAGCAAAATTACACAAAACTCAAAATATACGTTCCTCTTAGTAATGTACATTCTGGAAAGGCAAACAAAGATTACATTTTAGTTAAATTTATTCTGCTTTTCTTTTCCTCCGATATCCTCCCAGATACCTTCAAATTCATGACATCTTTTTAATTAATTATTATTGTATGCATACATGCATTTGTATATTCATATATATTCTGCTGCATGCATACAATGATGTTTTTTTCTGTGCCGTTTTGACATCCAGTTTCCTTGATAAGGGTAAAAACTATACTTATCTATGGGTATAAGGGAAATGGTCTATAAGTTGGTACTAGGAATTTTGCAGGTTTAGCAAATTAATATTTGTCCTTCAATAACTGTGACTCACTTGCATCTAGCACTTATCTGGGTTTCTATTATGAGGTATGGCATCTCTCTTGTTGAGCAGGTTTTAAGTCCAATCAGAGAACTATTGATTACAGTTAAATTATGTGTACACCAAGAAGATTTAAACGATGCTAGTCACTGATGTAGTTCACAGATGTCATAACTCTGCTCGATGTTAATTATAACACTTACTTGGATGCTTTCATGTCACCTTCTATAGCTTTGAAATCTTGTGCCAAATCTAGTCCTTAATTATTAAAAATGACCCACGTATTCTGCCATTAGAAGTTACCAAACCAGGAGAAAGCATTCTACCACACATAAGTAGGAAGATGTGATAAAACAAGATTCAAGATCTTACCTTCACATATATATAAACACACACACACAAACCTTTAAAATATATGTACTTACATATCACATTATCTTCCTAATTCATGAAGAAAAGACATGAAAAATTTCAACAACTATCTCAAAAATATATTCCTTAGTAATATATGGACACATTCTAGCCACTGTAAAAGGTATAAAAGCAAGCAGATCATCAATAATAATTGTCAGTGAAAGAAATTCCTTGAATCAAGAATAGACAACATAAAAAAAAAAAAAAAAAAAAAAAAAAAAAAAAAAAAGAATAGACAACATACTACATTCAGTTGTGTTCATGAAGTTTTGATCAGTGCTATGAGTCTGTATTAATTAATTTTGTCATTATTGTGAATAAATAGAAAAAATTAATAAATAATAATAATAATGATGATAATGATAATAGAATTTTGTGTTAAAAGTTAAGGGAAGTAGGTCCTTTAAAGAAGGTATAATTGCAGGAATGTGTATCTAACATTCACAACAGTATTTCAGCCAGGACAAAAGCAGATATCAATGAATGCTGCTGCTCAGCTGGATTTCTCTATTTAGTCTAACAGTATATATTCATTGTTCTACTAACATAGTCTAGAAGAGGCCTCACAGACATACTTAGATATTGGTCTCCAAAGTTGATGAAAGATGGAATGTATTTGACAAGATTAACCACAAAAGGAATTATTGGTATAAATAAAAGAGAAAGCTCCTTTATTTACACATACAAATACTATAGAGTACATAAAATATGAACTAATAAATGCATTTAGAAAATTCTAAAGGAGCACCATATCTTAATGTAAAAAGTTCAAAATAATAAGAAATTAAAAACTAAAATCTAATTATATTAATAGGCCAAATTCTAAGTAAAGGAATCCAAAAAAGTCAGATGTGACTTCAATATTGAGAATTAGATGCTGTTGAATCTCTCAGGAGACTAAGTCAATTGAGCACTGCTACATTGACATTGAGTAACAAATGAAAAGATGTTATGGAAAACCAAAGATGATAAAAAAAAGCTTAGTTTGGGAAAAGTAGCAAAGTATATGCCAATCATTTTTAGCTTATCTTAAAGTTAGAAAAGATTATATCATACATCCATCATTGATTCTTGGATCCATAAGAGAGTACATATGTCTTGGTTTAGAGAGAAAAATTTTACAAAAAGATTTACCAGGGCTTTTGGGTCATCCAAAGAGAAAAATAATCTATAAGGATAATTCCAGGTCAAAAGTAGAAATAAAAAAAAACAGAATAACAAAAGAAAACTGAAAAATCTTTTTGACTAAAAGAACAGTGGTTACTGACCTCAGAAATTCTTTATGTTCTCTGCAATAAAGTAAAGGGCACTTTAGGCATGACCTCAGACATTAGGTCAAGCAAAAACTGAAGACAAGTGTGATTTGTAACCTCCAATGCAGCATAATGCATGTCAGGTACTATATTTTCATAAGACCTTTCACCTGCATCAACAATGAGCTCTGTTCATAATCACAGGTCAAGACACAAAGAGACAGAACAAGGAATTGTGAATACATTGAATGTACTCAGTCTTCCAATACCAAGGACAGCTTCATCAGTGTTTGGTATAGAGTAAGCATGGGAAAACACAGTATTAGAACATTAACATTTATGAACAGAATCATGTGTATTTAAAACTTTGTATAAATTTTGAAATAAATTTTAAAACTTCTTTGTAATAATTTAACAAGATTATAAATTAAATAAAATATTTAATTAAAATTTGATATACTAAATATTATAAATTAGAAAATAAATCTCAAAATAGATTATAAGTATAAAATTTATATTTTAAAATTTAAAATTTAAGTTTTTAAAATTTTTAAATTTTAAGAATTAAATCAAACAGAAAAACATTGATTAAAATACTCTTTTGAATTTTTCTCTACATTAAATAACTAAATTAAAGAAAAAAATATAGTCTTTGCACTAAGGTCTTTGAGTACCACAAATGTAGCAGAAAAATTTTGGTGCTCAACCATGCTTGTTTTGGAAGGATGCAGGAAGAATATGGAAGAAAGGGATGGTGACAATCAATAAATTTTATTTGAAAATGTAATGAAACCTAATACTGGATATGATAATTAATTTTTTTCAAAAGAAACCTTTAAAAATAGAAAACCCCACACCACATATACCATTATATTATTCCCACAGATATCAACCATCGGCTAAGCTCAAAAAAGTTTCATGTAGGAAAAATATAGACACATTAAAGTACTCAGCAACATTGACTAAAAGTGTGAATAGCACAATGGTACATGGTGAACAAGAGTACACAGCAATTTCTCCTAAGGCTAAGGATACTAAACTACTGGCAACTGAACTCAAAATGGGCAGAGCAAGAATCTATAATGATGGGTTTTCCCTTAAGGACAAAGTCCACTCATGCTGTCTCCTCTACCTAGGTTTGTACATCTGTATGTTGTTATGATACTCTACTCTGTTGAGATCTTGCCAAACATCTAAGTGTCTGTCATCAAATAAACATTCTACTTGTGACCCAGGATCCACCTTAGAGTCTCCACAGGGCGCAAAGTTGGCACCATGAAGATTTTGAAGAGATTGACAAAATTCCCTAAAGGTCTAGAAAGTGATAGGTGGCCCAAACACACCTTTGGCTACAGGAAGCAGATGGATAGACCACCATGAACAAATCGACTTGACAAAGTGCCTAGGAAACACCTCAACAATGTCGACCATTTCATTTTATCCAAAAAAGATGGTGTCTTGGAATGTTGAGTTGTTCAGGAGAGGTTTAGATGCCTAGAAAGGTGCAGGGCAGCTCTGCTTACCTGCTATAAGCTCCCCCCACATCCGGGAAGCCGTTAAAGGTCATCTCAATATTCCAGTCACTAAAGCAGTTCTAGTCTATTAACTGGTTTTATTCTTTTAATTATTAATTTTATGTATATAATCATTAAACTATTAATTTAATCTGAATTGTGCAATTCAGTATCTTTAAAATTTTGTGGTATGACAAAACAAACTGATTAACCAGATTGCAGACATTCCTTGTAGTCATAGCTGTTTTCAAATGCCAGAAGCCCTACCATGTGAGTCAGAGACAAGAACTGATCTACGATGTTTCAGGTTTGCTAGTGATAAATTTATAGATGGGTATATACCTTTTTCTAAATTGAAAAAAAAATGAAGGAATATTTGTTACTATGTTACTATACAGGACTGACTTATATTCCCTTCTTTCTGAGGTAGAGATAAAAGTGTGTGTGTGTGTGTGTGTGTGTGTAAAAATGAGAAAGAGAAAGAGAGAAAATATTAGAAGAAAATAATTTCCTTATTAACCCAGATGTCAATATTTCTGAATTTCATATGAGAAGTCCTATGGAGAGCTTCTAAGTAGAATAAAGGCAAGCTAAAATAGAACTACTTGAGAGAATGAAATGGGTACACTGAGTTGTATATAGCGATTGCATATTTTCTAATAATGAGGGATTGAATTTGTATTACAGGTACCCTCAAAAAAATGAGTATTGTTTTGGGTGCTTTTAATTTCAGCTGTAGTGGGCAAACACATTGGATCCTGGGAGATCATTGGCTAAAAATTTCGTTCAAAGTTCATTGAGAAACCCTGCCTTAAGGGCATCATACAGAGAGAAACACAATATTATCCCATAAGTTTTTTGATGGTTTTCGCATGTATACCTGCATATTTGCAATAAATATACTATACACATTCACACATGCAGATTCCACAACTGCTTATACCACATACACTACTCATCACCAAACCTTCACAAGAAATACAATCACATTTGATGTCTTTAATTAATTACTTAATTTCAAAAACAGAATTCTTGTAAAATTCTTACTATGAGTAATACTAAAGTTTGTTCACAGAATAATTGATGTTTTGTTACTTTATACCAAATATGTTCTTACTAGTTTCTTAAATTTGCTTATTAATTAACAATTTAAGAATATGAATAAAAGAAAATGTAAAAATCAAAGTGTGTCATTACATTGATTGAGAATGTCCTACTATTTTGATACAAAGGGTTTATTTTTAATAAAAAATCAAAAACACCTATAATTCGCCACCTTAGAAAGTTAATGAAAGAACATTTCCAAGTTTTATAAGAATATATATTGAGTTTGGGAAAGCCTGGTTAACAAAGTAACTTTGTTTTTAAATAACAATTATTTACAAACGTATAGCAAAGAAAGTACAAAATAAACCAAACAAACAAAAATAACAACAAAAATGATGTAGAAATAGTCTACACATTTGAATAATTAATTATCTAGTAGCATTTATTTAATATTTGTTATATACCTTAATTAGTTAATGTTGTAGGAGCTCATTCTTACAATACATTTTTATTTTTATATTTGCATACATCATTGTTCATTGTATCGTGTTATAAACACATTCACGAAATACAACACAGTCTCATTATGTTATATGTTTTAAGAAATCTGGAACAATATTTCTCTCAAAATAAAACCTTCACTATTAAGTGATATAGAATTAGTATATACTAACAAGAGCAAATTCTTCTAATTATTTTTCATGAACTTGGGTGAAACTGTGATAACCATTTTCTGAAATATTAGAATGTCAAATTTTTAGAAGTTATTACCTAATTTTGAGATTATAATATAATTATTTGATTGTTCTATTTACTTTCTATTTCTATACTGTCCCATAGACCACTTCTAGCTTTTTTCCAACTTTTTATTATTAAAATTATTACTACACACATACTTATATATTTCTATATATGACTTTCTCCCAGGGAAGAACCATGAACTTTATTGCTAGTCTAATGCAGAATGATTATTCATGAAACCACATATGCACAGTTTATATATGTATATGTGATTATATACACATATATTTATATAATATAAAACAATAATAATCAAAGAAAATATGCTATTGATTTCAGTGAAAGGGCCCATCGGAAGAGGGTTTGTGGGAAGTGTTTGCGTGAGGTGATATAGGGTGAAAAGTGAGAGGAAACTCAAGTAATTCTATTTTAATTAAAACATTTAAAAATTAAATCTCTTTTAAAAGCTGCATGGTTTCTTGAGTTCCTATATCAAATATAATGTCCAAAAGTGCATGTAACAGTGACATAATAACTTCTTGAGTCTGTACCTATCTATAAACTGTTTAATATTTTAAAGGGACTTGTTGTATGTGCCACTTTTTGACATGTTTACATGTTTCAATATTATTAATTTGTTTCTACAAACAGAGAATCAAAGTAAAATCATTAACACTTAAGATATTTCTAATGAAGAAGAGAGATCATTTCTTTAGAAAAGATCAAGATGGACAAGAAAAATAATTTTTCAGAAGTGGTCAGAGTCTCTGAGCATTTGGGCTCATTGGTGAAGGAGAGTTTATATGAACTTTTCTGCATGGTGTGCCCTCTGTTAAGAATAATTTAATGAAAAAATTATACAAATCAAGAGAATATATGTTAATTAATATTTACTGTTTATTTATGTTTATTTGGATATGTAAAACCATGTTCTAAGTAACCGATTAAAGCAAACACCATTTTCTACAGTTGGAGACAGCACATTGATCCATTTATTGTCATTCCTTCTTTTTACTCTGATGCTCTCAATCTTCCACACCTGTGCCACTGGGATGTTTTTTAAAAAAAAAAAAAAAAAAAAAACAGAAAACCCAAGACAAACAAACAAAAACTTTTCCACAGGAAATCCTCCCTCTGCTTTTCTCAGATAAATTCAGACACGTTTTCCAGAAACTCTTATGATAATCAAATTTAAGTAAACGAAAAACCTGGCTTACATTCTGGTGGAAATGCAAGCAACAAAAAGAAGGGCAATATATAAGCAGAATGTAAAGCAATAAATGTAACCCTGTATAAAGTAAGGGAAACACCTGCATGCAGTGAACCTTTGAAAAGTAGATAATTTTAAGATTAAATGCACACAGAGTACAATTTACTCATATGAAATGCAAGATCCCATGTTACCATTTGGACCATTGTACAATCAATACAATAACCTAAGTTGGGAATGTTTCATCTTCTTTAAGGAAAATCCTGAGTACATCATCTTTGTACTCAGAGAATGAAGACATCTGATCAGTCTTCCAATATTAATCAATGAATAATTGCAATCAGCTTCACTTATTTTTTTCTTTTTACTCTGGAAAATTTGCTTAAAAATTCAAGAGTACATCACATGAGCATATATAAACTTTTCCCACTTTTCATGGTACTTTTAGAATCAGAAATGCTATTATTCATGTTAATAGCTTTCCATGCTTTCTTTAGGATCATAAATTTCATTGGTGCATGTACATATTGCATTTCTTCCTTGATAAGTTAATGGCCATTTCAATTGCTTCAACATTTTGTTGTTTTTTAAATCAAATTACTGTGACTATCCATACAAAATTATTTGTGTATAGTTCTTTCTTTTTCTCTACGTCATATATTTTGTGGCAGTTAATAAAACTAAAAAGAAAAGGGAAGCTTTATGCAAAAGTCCTACAGGGACTGAAGAAATGGCTCAGTGGTTAATGAATACATACAGCTCCAGGAGCAATCCAAGTTTAAATGCCAGCATGTTGAAGGAGCACGGCCCCTTGTTCAGTCCCACCCAGCTAGCTTACCCACGAAATAATTACACAGAAATTGTATTAGTTAAATTACTGCCTGGCCCATTATCTCTGTCTTCTTATTGACTAACTCTCACATCTTGATTTAACCCATTTTTAATATTCTGTATTGCCACTTGACTGTGACTTACTGACATGAGTCTAACCAGCGTCCATCTCGAGCAGGAAAACCATAGTGTCTGCTTTACTCTGTTTTTTTCCCAGCTTCCAGTTCCATATTTCCTGCCTACCTAAGTTTCTGCCCTATCAAAAGGACAAGGTAGTTTCTTTATTTAATCACTGAAAGCAACACAAACACAAAAGGACCTTCTACACCATTTCACCTTTTCTGTTTAAACAAAAAAGCAAGTCTTTAACATAGGAAAATTACATATAACAGGTATCAAGCAAGAATTACAGCTACAATATTTATATCTAATTTATCTTTTATCATGGCAAAGGAAAACTAAAGCTATCTATTCTTCAACTACATCAAAGACTCCAGAAGGATATAATATTACCTAAGTAAACAAGAAGTAAGAAACATCTTAAAACTCTAGAAATGACAGAGACAACTCTCTGCCTGTACAGTCACCCAAAGTTCTTCTCTAACATTGGGGTATCCATCTTCAGCCTACAGGCCCATAGTATCCAGCAGACATTTCCAAGAAGCAGGAAATTTCAAAGACAGTTCAGTCACTTCTTTTGTATTCTGCAGAATAACTAACAGACTCTTTCATGAACCAGGAACCCTGAAGGATCATCTCACCTTTAAGCAAGTTCAGCAGGTCTCTCTCTGTGGGTTCTTTGTGTCCAGTTAAGCAGTCCAGGAAAGAGCAGTTTCTTGCCCAAAGGGCTAACCAATTACATAAGGAGCCTCTTCAATGCCCATCTTCCTCTTGAAGTATATTTGTGCTACCAGGATCATATGTGTCTCATAGTCATGAAAAGTTCTAAGTTTTAAAACATTTTAAAATGCCATATTCTGTAGTTTTTGAAAGATATGAAGAATGTCTATCTCACTGAAATATATCTCTATATATCTAGAAATATTTAACGACGACAGGCTTGACTATTATCGATGATTATCCATTAACAACCTATATTTCCTAATTATACATTACCTTTTTAAATGAACTACACAATCGCAACACCTTAATCAAGATCAGAAATGCACATACAAATAACAAAATTGACCTTAAACTTTTATCAAACAATCAAGATTTATGCCAATGCAAATTATTCATATCTATATCATTTCCTCCTTTAAATGTAAAAGAACATTTATAAACAATATTTGGGAATATAGGCACAATTTTTTCTCTCCATACTGCTTCATGCTGTATGGGACCGCTGTTAATCAGGTCCTTTATGGTATATCCTGTGTGCTAGGTTCATTTCAGTCTGCAGGTGAGTGAAGTAATTTTTTGAGGGTGTTTACAGCAACTTTTCAGAAGTGAGTGGTCTATTGTTTTGAAAGCAATCCACAGAGTCTCATCCTCTGTGAAAACAAAAGAAGAATCTCTTTTCCAAAGCATCATATCCTTAGACCCAAATTCTGAAGGCATAATAGCTTTATAATATACATGCTGGTTTGGCTTAGCAGATCAAATAATGAGATGTCTCTCTGTACTTAGCTTCTTCACAGTCAAAAAATTTAAAGAAGACACATAAATACACAGAATCCAAACTCTCTGTGAAGTTTCCATGTTTACGTTGCTTATTTTTCTTTATTTCTGTTGATCTATAACTACCTATACTCTGTCTCTTTAAAGACTTTACCCTTTTGTTAAAAACATTAAATTTATTTTATGACTTTTTATACTCCTTTTTTTGTATCCCAAGCTTTATCTAACACTATGACCCATTTAGAGGTATTTTATGTCAGAATTTGTTTTATTGCATTGTCCTTAGTTTTCTACTGTCTTGAAGAGCTTTTAAAATGTTAATCAGGTTGGTTTGCAGCTGCTCTGGATGTTGCTCCACATCTCTCCAATTTCAAAATGGTGGACAATTTCTGCTATCACTGGGACCATCAGGTAGAAGCCACACTCAGCACGTTAACTCTGAGAATGAGCTTTTTATCTGAGTTGCAGCCAAATCTGCCAGGCCGAGCACTGCACAACCTGGAAACATCGCTTTGTATGGCGGAAGAAATCCACCATGCTCTCCTGCTTGTGCTTGCCTAGTAAACCTGATCCCACTGCCTGCTCAGGCAGGAAGTGCGGAGTCACAAGCATGATCTTAGCCACTTTCCTCTCAACCCTAGTGGGCACAGAAGCACCAAGTCCCTCAAATGTCATTCAAATGCTTTATAGCCAGAGTTAACATTGGTAACAGAGCACAGAAAGTCACGTTTTAAATTGGTGTGGCTTTTTTTTTATTGCTACCAGCAAATAGCAAAAAGCAGTGTTAAACTTTCTCTCCCTTTTAAGCTCTCTAAGGTTTTACATGGAGTTAGTCGCCACTTTGAGTTGCCTCTCTGTAGTATGGAGGAGCGAGGTGCCAGCTAGCTTACACATGAAATAATCAAACAGAAATTGCATTAATTAAATGACTGCCTGGCCCATTATCTCTAGATTCTTATTGACTAACTCTCACACATTGATATAACCCAATTCTAATAATCTGTATCTTCACTTGACTGTGGCTTACCGGCATGGGTCTAAGCAGTGTCCGGCTTGGGCAGGAAAACCATGGCGTCTATCTCACATTACGCTTCTTCCCAGCATCCAGTTATGTCTTTCCCACCTACCTAAGTTTTTTTTTTTCCTATCAAAAGACCAAGGCAGTTTCTTTATTTAAACAATGAAAGCAACACAAATACAGAAGGGCCTCCTACACCACCAACATCCATAATGGGTGTCTCTAAGTCCAGCTCAAGGTGGATTCATCACATCAGATCTCCATGAATACCCACATATACATGCATAACTACATGGATACTTACATGCATAAACATAAATAATGCAAAATAAGAGATTGACACTATTCTTGAAAAAAACAAAGAATAGAAACATTTTTTAATGCTGCAGTGAGTCAAAAGCAAAGATCTAGAGGCATCTAGGCCATGTGACCTCAGAATATATTGTATTTGTCTAATTTGTTCAATTTGTTGGAAGTCTAATCCCTCATTATGATTGTCAAGTAGCGGTAATATGTACTTTGATGACAATATTTTAAAGTGATGGCATCCATCCAGGTTCTAGAAAATGATTTCTTATAAGTAAATCATCCCCAAAACAGAAGATCAGTAGCCTTAACAAGAAGTCTTTTGAACATTTTCTTATGATTAGGGGAGCATAAAGCATACAGAATTCTCACTCAAGGAAAAGAATAGATGGGTTGCTTAGTAACTTTAGGTTCAACTTTATGGAATGTATATAACCTATCTTTAAAGAAGCCATAAAATTCCTCATTCTGATTGATGTAGGGAGCCACCTGGAGGCACAGGTGGTCCTGCAGTTTGGAGGTATACCTGGCTTAGCCATGTGGGGCTGAGCACCCTTGCCTGCACCCTTGCTTGCACATGCTCAGACCAGCAGAATGGCATTAACCAATCAGGACAGCGTTCAAGCCTCTCCACCGTTTAAAAGCAGCTGCCTCGGGGCCCAACTCACTCTCTCTAAGCTTTCTCTCGTCCCTGCTCTATCTTCCCTTCCCCCAATCTTCCTCAAGGGAATGCTCCGAATAAAGACGTGACCAGGGAAGGAATTCTCGTTTTTAGTGGCGTTCATTCCTGCTGGTCAGGATGCGCGCTGCAGATTGACAGTATGGAAGACATGCAGTTTGGCCTCATTCTTATCAATAATTATAATTTCCTGCTGCTATGGGCTGAATGTTTTTAACCCTTACAATATCAGATAAATTCTTAATTCCTCTTTTATTTTATTTATTCTTCACTCATACAATATATCCAGAGTGCATTTTTCCCTCACTCTACTCCTCCCATTCTCCCACCTCTCTTCTCCCTAGATCCACTGCTCCTCCATTTCCGTTCAGGAAAAGCAGGCCTCCCAGGGATATCAACTGAGCACAGCATTTAAAGGTGCAATGTTGGATTCCAGGTTTTTCCCCTGCTCCTAGAGGCCAAAGCACAGGATGCAAGAACTGTTTACGCTAAACCAGCCTAGCTTCCTGTTTCTTCTCTGCTCCATTCTACCAGCCTGGGGGATTAGCATAGAGCTTTGTTTCGTCTTTGGCATGGTAATTTCACCTACAAAGGTGGGTCCCCATGGTGCCTAAATATTCTCTTAACTGTCTGTCACAGCTCCCAACCTGGTACCGCCTGCCTGGAAGTATCAGCCACTCGGTAGCAGGCTTTCAACGCTGTGATCTCACTCCTGGCTGGGAGGGGGTCCTTCTCTTCTGGGGAAAAGAGTATCTAACCTGATAAAAACTAAATAAACTTGACATTCACCTCTTGGTGAATGACCCAGACTCTTTATGTGTGTGTGTCTTGTGTTTAACCCCTAGGCCCTTGCCCAGCTCATAAAAGGTATGGAGCCGCGGTCCATACCAGGAGGGTGGTGATGCAGACTCAGGTGATTCCCATACATGGCGTCCCTGGGTGGGCCCAAGGATGAAGCAGCTATGTTCTACTCGTCTGTGGGAACCACCTACGAATTTCTGGGAAGGCAAGAATCCGTAGGGGTCACTCTCAGGAGAGGCTGGCCAGCGGTAAGTGAGTACAGAGGGTGAATTGGCCAGTATTTGGCAAATGGGTGTGGGAACTTCTGCTCCAGGGTAAATGCTGGGTAAACAGGTATTGTTAGGTCTTTGGAAGAGAATGAGAACCAGTATTTTTAATGTAGACAACACGAGAGTTCCTTAAGACAGTTTTCTTTTATATAAGGTGATTAAATGCCTAATTTTTTTTTTGAGAGACTTCAGTCCCTGGCTTTTACTTGCAGGGGGCTTTAATTTTTACTAGAGAACAGACTGGCACGACTAGCACCCAGCGGGAGTCTGTTTCTAAGGCAGCAGGGCCCAGAGCAGCTGGCGACTAACAAATGGCCGAAGACTCATGGGAGTGCGGACCTCGGGCTGAGAGGGGATTCAGGAAACAGTAGCTATAAATTTTATTAAAAGTTTTAAAAAATAAAAATTAAAAATTGCTAAAGACAGAGCAGAACGGCGGACTGTCAAATGGTGTGAGGAGAAACATAGGCAGCCGAGGGAGATTGGAGGGTGGCAGCACCTGAAACACAGTGGGAAGAGTCGTGGGCCACGCTACACAGATGGGGGGGTCACGGAGGCTGCCGCAGCTGAGGCAGGCCGCAGGGTCCGCCCACAGGCGCACGCCATAGCCAAGCTGCACGGTGCCCCTGGGACAGAGCCAGGAGTTTTCACCATAGTTAGGGAGCCACATCGGACTGGGCAAAAGTGCCAATGGCCGGTGCACATAGAGCCAGAGAGAAAGAGTTACATACGGGAACAAAATGGCTGAGAGAGGGCTGGCCACATGGGCAGCAGTGGCACCTGCGGCTAATGAGCCTGCATGCTAGGGCGGGACGCAGTCAGCCTGGTGGGCTCCGGTGTCATAAAGCTGGTGAGCCCGAGACACATAGGGCCCCCGGGGCAGGGCCATGTACCGAGCGGGGAGGTAAATTCCCAAAGAACACGGATGCAAAAACAGACTACAACAAACAAGGACCAACAGGGAAAAACACGGTCATGATAACAAACGCTATGAACCAATGGAGGCCACGGGGCCCACGGTTGGATGGTGAGCAGTTCCCGCCTGCATCTGGGCTCGCTCAGAGAGGATGCGGCGGTTCCTGCGCCCCGTGCTCCCCTTTGTCCGTTGCCCATGGTGGTGGTGGTGGCAGGGTTTAGGCAACAGTGGCGGACACAATACCCTGCGGCGGCAGGTGGGGCTCATAGCACCGTGGCTGCAAAGCTCAAGAAATTTTTACCTAACAAGGGGCTGGAGAAATGGCTCAGAGATTAAGAGCTTTGACTGCAGTTTCAAAGGTCCTTAGTTCAAATCTCAGCCACCATGTGTTTTAAGATTTGGTGCTTTCTCTTTTTTTTTAAACAAAAGGGGGGTTGCTTGTCCAGACAAAGAAACAGGAGAGCGATTTTCTTAAAGTTGTATTTTTAAAAATATAAACTCGTATGTAACAGCCTTAAAACGGATAGCCTTTAAAAGGCTGACAGATTTTCTACCGGGAGGCTATGTGCCCCTATAAAATGACAATTTTAATAATTTTATCCAATTATATGATGACACTCACATGCTAGATGCTAAAGAAATTCAAATAACTGCTTCTGCCCCTGAGAAAGTTACCGGCAAAATTAGATCTAGAAATTGTTTTCATTGTGGCAAGCCAGGCCTCTGCCGAGTCGCATGGAGCGGAGCCTGCGAGCTAACCAAAGCCAATGGCCTAAAGCTAGTTAGTGATTGTCTCCGTGGCACAGGGAGGGGTGCGCGCTCACACATGACCCCGGCAGCCGCCCTGGCAAACAGCAGCCCCCCGGGGGACGATGGTGGCACATGCCTTCCATCCCAGTTCTTTGGAGGCAGAGACCTACAGATCTCTGTGATCTCAAGGTCAGCCTGGACTAGAAAGTGAGTTTCTAAAATGGTCAAAGGCAAAAAATGTCCAGGCCCTGTTCTAATAGGATTGAGGATGAAAATCAAGCCAGATGGCTTCCAGAGTGACTAATTCGGTACACTCAGAAGAAGGACAACAGACCTGAGGACAGCTTAGCTGACGAGCGCCCAGCAAAAAAAAAAAAAACAGAGTGAGAAAAGCTCCAGGAGAAACCAGTAATCCAGTCCACAGAGAGGAACCTGGTCCAGACCTGCAGCCCCAACTCGCATTGCTGCAGGGAGACTTCTGACAAAGAGATCCTGCTGAGATGAGCTGACTGCAGCAGGTTGAAGTGGTCCAGTGCCTGGACTCCACCTTTCCCCACTCCCTCCCTTTGATCTGTCAGTCATTGCTGTGGCTGCCAGAAGCAGCTTGCTATCAGTTTTTCCCTTTTTTTCCCCTTATCCTGTCAGCTGCTTCTGGGTGCTATGGGTATCTACTCAGGGCAGGCTAAAATGTCATGGTCATTCTAATTGAGTTAAATTTACAATTAAATACTGAGGTTAATCTTTACGGATTGGTTATGATTTTTTACCTCGGCCACAGAAAATGCTTTTTGCTGTTTTTCATAAACCCTGGAATACAAGATTTAATAATTGGCTGTCCTTTATTCTACTTAGCTATTCCTGGGGCCCTTTTCACCGGTGCTGAAGTCCTTACTTAAAGGGCTCCATTCTGAACAGACTTTTTAAGGATTGTGCAGGCACAATTTCCTTTAGGAATGCTTGTATGCGCCGGAGAGTCATCGTCATGATCTCATAGTGCCAAAACCAGTGGTTGCTCAGGTCAATGCTGCCACATGGCAAGTCCTTTTGGCACTCACCTCGGAGAATCTTTCAGCGTAAATCTGGCTAAATTCAATGATGTATGACTAGTAGGCCAAAGATGGGTAAGGTTTCTTTGGGGGGCTACCTCAACCTAAGACAGGAATGTGTTTGGACCTGGGCATTCTCCCATGACGAGTAAATGGGTTTGCCTGACATCAATGACACCCAAGACAAGTCTAGTCATCATATTTTATATAAAATAGGGGGACCTGTTGGATCCTAGGGTTTTCCCCTGCTCCTAGAGGCTAAAGCACAGGATGCAAGAACTGTTTACATTAAACCAGCCTAACTTCTTGTTTCTTCTCTGCTCCATTCTACCAGCATGGGGGATTAGCATAGAGCCTTGTTTCATCTTTGGCATGGTAATTTCACCTGCAAAGGAGGGTCCCCATGGCACCTAAATCTTCTCTTAACAGCTCCCAACCCAGTACCCCCTGCCTGGAAGTACCAGCCACTTGGCGCCAGGCTCTCAATGCTGTGATCTCACTCCTGGCTGGGAAGGGATCCTTCTCTTCTGGGGAAAAGAGTATTTAACCTAACAAAAACAAAATAAACTTGACATTCACCTCTTGGCAAATGACCCGAACTCTCTATGTGTGTGTCTTGTGTTTAAACCCTAGGCCCTTGCCCAGCTTGTAAAAGGTATGGAGCTGCGGTAAATGCCGGGAGTGTTGTGATGCAGACTCGGGTGATTCCCACAGCACAATAAGATTAGACACAAATCCTCATAGTAAGACTGGGAAGGTCAGTCCATAAGGCAGAAAATGGTCCCAAGAGTAGGCAAAAGGGTCAGAGACATCCCTGAATTCCATTGTTAGAAGTTCCAAAAGAACCTAAGCTAAACAACTGTAACATATATGCAGAGTATTTAATAAAGACCCAGGCAGGCTCTATGATTGTCACTTAAGTTTCTGTGAGTTCTTATGAAGCATGCTTTCTTGAGTGTGTGAGCAATTTTGTCCTGCAATCCTCAACCCCTCTGGCTCCCACAATCTTCCTTTCCTTCCTTTAGTGGGGTTCCCCAAGGTCCTTCTAGTATTTGTCTGGGTGTCTCTGCATCTGTTCCCATAAAATGCTAGAGGAAACACATCTGATGATAATTGGAATAGGCACCAACTTTTGAGTATAACAGAATATCATTAGGAAATAATTTATTGATATTAGGGGGAGAGAGTCATATTTAGATGTACTGCAATTGTATGGCCTCTTGAGATTCTGTTTCCTGGCAATCCATGAAATTAAAGGCATGAGAACCTCTTCCTGCATGGTCCTTAAATAAGACCATTGATTGATTTGCCATTCCCACAAATTCTGAGCCCCAAATGCCCCAACAATTCTTGATGGCAGGATGAGTTCTAGGACAAAGGTTTTGCTGCAGGGGTGGTATCTCAGTCTTTTTATTTATTTACTTATTTTTATTTTTCCAATCAAAAATTTACACTTTCTCCACTCCTCTCATTCCTTCCCCCTCACTCCTTAAGAGAGGGCATGGTACCCTGCCCGGTGGAAGTCCACGGCCCTTCCCCCTCCATGCAGGCCTAGGAAGGTATGTATGCAGATAGACTAGGGTCCCAAAAAGCCAGTATATGCAGTAGAAACAGGTCCCAGTGCCATTATCAATGGTTTCTCAGTCAGCCCCCTTTGGCAGCAACATTAAGAGAGTTTGGTTTCACCACATGCTCATTCTGTCCCGGTCCAGCTAGACTTGGTGAACTCCCATTAGATCAGGCACACTGTCTCAGTGGGTGGAAAACACCTCACATTCCTGACTTAATTGTTCATCTTCTCCCTCCTTCTGTTCTTCAACTGGACCTTGGGAGCTCAGTCCATTGCTCTGATGTGAGACTCTGTCTCTTTATCCATCTCTCGCTGGATGAAGATTCCATGGTGATATTCGAGATAATGATCAGTGTAATAGTAGGGCAAGACCAGTTCAGGCAACCTCTCTTCTGCTTCCCAAGGACCTAACTGGGTCATCACCATGGACACCTGGGATCCCTTCTAGAATCAAGTCTCTCACCAACCCTAAAATGGCTCCCTTAAGATAGATATCTGCTTCCCTGCTCCTGTATTTGCCCTTCGTCAATCTCCACCCTCCAACTCCCCCAACCTCTCCCTAGTCTTTCCCTTCTCCCTTCTCTCTCCCCTTTCCCCTTACCCCAAACTCACCCAGACCCCTACCCCCACCCCAATGCTTCCAACTTTTGTCTGAAAAACTTGTTTGCTTCCAATTTACAGGATGATCTTTATATGTGTTTTGGAGGTTCACCTCCTTATTTGGCTTCTCTAGGCTTGTGAACTATTGACTTGATGTCCTTTGTTCATAGCTAGAGACCACTAATGAGTGAGTACATACCATATTCATAAATTTTGGGTTTGGGTTATCTCACTGAGGATAGTGTTTTCTCTTCCCATCCATTTGCATGCAAAATTCAAGATGCCATTGCTTTTTACCACAGAGTATTACTCTAATGTGTATATATTCCATACTTTCTTTATCCATTCTTTCACTGAGGGATATTTGGTTGTTTCTAGGTTTTGGCTATTACAAATAATGCTGCTATGAACATAGTTGAACAAATGCTTTTATAGTGTGATTGGGCATCTCTTGGGTGTATTATCTAAAATGGTACTGCTGGATCCTGAGGTAGGTTTATTCCCAATTACCAGAGAAACTGTTATACAGATTTCCAAAGTGGTTGCACAAGTTCCTATTCCCACCAACAATGGATGAGTGTTCCCCTTACTCCACATTCTCTCAAGCATAGGCTATCATTGATGTTTTTGGTTTTAGTCATTCTGACAGGTGTAAGATGGTATGACAAAGTTGTTTGGATTGCAGTTCCCAGATTGCTAAAGAAGTTGAACATGACCTTAACTGTCTTTTGAGAATTTAAACTTCTTCTGTTGAGAATTCTCTGTTCAGTTCAGTACCCCATTTTTTAATTTGGTTATTTAGAATTTTCATGTCTACTTCTTTGAGTTCTTTATATATTTTGGAGACCAAACGTTTGTCTGATGCAGTGTTGTGGAAGATCTTCTCCCATTTAGGAGGCTGAATTCTTGTCTTAATGACTGTGTCCATTCTTAGTTTAAGGAGGACCCATGCATTCATTGTTGCTATTATTGTCTGAACTACTGGGGTTCTATGTAGGAAGTGGTCTCCTGTGCCCATGTGTTGCAGTGTACTTCCCACTTTCTCTTCTATTATTTTCAGTGTGATCACATTTATATTGAGGTCTTTAATTCATTTGGATTTGAGTTTTGTGCATGGTGATAGATATGGATCTACTTTCACTCTTCTACAGGTTTAGATCCAGTTATGTCAGCACCATTTGTTGAAGATGCTTTCTTTCTTCCTTTGCATAATTTTTGCTCCTTTGTCGAAATTCAGGTGTTCATAGATTTGTGGGTTAATATCCAAGTCTTTGATTTGATTCTATTAGTCCACATGTCTGTTTTTATGCCAATACCAAGCTGTTTTCATTACTGTAACTCTGTAATAGAGGTTGAAGTCAGGGATGGTAATGCCTCCAGAAGTTCCTTTATTGTGTAGGATTGTTTTGGCTATCCTGGGTTTTATTTTTTTCTATATAAAGTTGATTATTGTTCTCTCAATATCTTTAAGAATTTTATAATGATTTTGATGGAAATTGCATTGAATTTGTAGATTGCCTTTTGCAGAATTGGCATTTTTACTATGTTGATCCTACCTATCCAAGATCATGGGAGATTCTTCCATTTTCTTGTGACCTCTCCAATTTCTTTCTTCAAAGACTTAAAGTTCTTGTCAAATAGATCTTTCAGTTCCTTGGTTAGAGTTACCCCAAGATACATTATGCTATTTGTGGCTATCATGAAATGTGAAGTTTCTCTGATTTCCCTATCAGCTTCTCTATCCTTTGTGTATAGGAGAGCATCTGATTTTTTTTGAGTTGATCTTGTATCCTGCAACATCACTGAAGGTATTTATCAGCTGTAGGAGTTCTTTGGTAGAGTTTCTGGGGTAACTGATATACATTATCATATCATCTGCAAATTATGAAAGTTTGACTTCTTCCTTTCCAATTCAAATCTCCTTATGTTGTTTTATTGCTATTGCTAGATCTTCAACACTATATTGAAGAGATATGGTGAGAGTGGACATCCTTGTCTTGTTCCTGATTTTAATTGAATGGCTTTTGAGTTTCTCTCCATTTAATTTGATGTGTGCTGTTGACTGGCTGTGCCTTGCTTTTATTATATTTAGATATGATCCTTGTATCCCTAACCTCTTCAAGACCTTTATCATAAAGGGGTGTTGAATTTTTTCAAATGCTTTTATTGCATGTCATGAAATGATCAAATGTTTTTTTTTTATTTCTTTCAGTTTATTTATATGATGGATTACATTGATAGATTTTCATATGTTGAACCAGCCCTGGATTTCTGGGATGAAGCCTAATTGATCATAATAGATAATTTTTTGATGTGTTCTTGTTTTCAGTTTGCCAGTATTTTATAGAGAATGTTTGCATCGATGTTCATGATTGATATTGGTTTGTAATATCTTTCTTGGTTGATTCTTTGTGTGGTTTTTGGTACCAGGTTAACTGTAGCTTCATAAAAAGAGTTTGGCAATGACTGTTTGGTTTCTCTTATGTGAAACACATTAGGAATATAAGTATCAGCTCTTCTTGGAAGTTCTGGTAAAATTCTGCATTAAAACAATCTGTTACTGGGCTTTTTTTTGGTTTTACATTTTCCAATCTTTTGGCATATAGGCTTTTATAGTAAGATCTGATAATTCTCCGAAATTCCTCATTGTCTGGTGTTATGTCCTCTTTTAATTTTTGATCTTGCGAATTTGCATGTTCTCTCTCTGCCTTTTGATTAGTTTTGATAGGTGCTTTTCAATATTGTTGATTTTTCCAAAGAAACAGCTCTTTCTTTCATTAATTCTTTGAATTGTTTTCTTTGTTTCTATTCTGTTGATTTCAGCCATTTGTTTGATTATTTCCAGTCTCCTTCTCCTCCTAGGTGAGTCTGCTTCTTTCTTTCTAGAGTTTTTGGCTGTGCTATTAAATCTCTAATGTGAACTTTCTCCATTTTTTTAAATGTGGGTACTTAGTGCATTGTACTTTCCTCTTAGCACTGATTTCATAATGTTCTATAGGTTTGGTATATTGTGTTTTTCTTTTCATTAAATTTAAGGAAGACTTTAATTTCTTTCTATATTTCGTTCCTGACACATGGGTGGTTCAGTATTTGAGTTTGTAGGCTCTTTGGGGGTAGAATTGTTTTTAAATTCTAATTTTATTTTATGGTGATTGGATAAGACATAGGTTGTTACTAACTTTTTTTGTATCTGTGGAAGTTTGCTTTGTTACTAAGTATGTGATCAATTTTCAAGAAGGTTCCATGAGATGCTTAGGAGAAGTTATATTCTTTCCTATTTGGAAGGAATGTTCTATAGATGTTTGTTAATGTCATTTGATTCATTACCTCCATTAATTCTCTTATTTTTTGTTAGGTTTCTGTCTGGTTGATCTGTCCATTGATGAAAGAGGAGTATTCAAAGTCTCCTACTACTAGTGTGTGGGGTTTTATGTGTGCTTTGTGTTCTAGTAATGTTTCTTTGGCATATGTGGGTGATTTTATATTAGGAAAATAGTTATTCAGGATTAAGACTTCATCCTGATGAATTATTCCTGTTATTTGTATAAAGTATCCATCTCCATCTCTTCTTATTGATTTTAGTTAGAAATCAAGTTTGTTAGATATTAGCAAAGCCACACCTGCTTGTTTCTTAGGTCTGTTTGATTGAAAAACCTTTTCCCAACCCTTTACGCTGAGGCAATGTCGTCTTTTTGGATGAGGTATGTTGTATCCTGTTTTCGTATCCATTCTCTTAGCCTGTGCCTTTTCATAGGTGAATTGAGTCCATTGTTATTAAGTGATATTAATGACCAGTTGTTGTTATCTCCAGTTATTTTATTTGGTGGTATTGTTTGTGTGTTTCCTTTCTTTAAGATATGCTGGTAAAAATTTGTTAGATGTCTGAGTCATTGTTGCTGTTGTTGGCTTCCTTGGGTTGTGAGTATTCTTCTATTAATTTTTGTAAGGCTAGGTTTGTGGCTACATACAGTTTAATTTTTTTTTCCTGTAATGTCTTATTTTCTCCAATGATGGTGAAAGAAAGCTTGACTGGCTATAATAGTCTGGGCTTTCATCTATGTTTTCTTAGTTTCTGCAGCACATCTATCCAAGACCTTCTTGTTTTCATGGTTTGCATAGAGATGTCAGGTGTAATTCCGATAGGTTTACCTTTATATGTAACTTGACCATTTTCTTTTGCAGCTCTTAATATGCTTTTTTTATTCTGCATGTTTTGTGTTTTGATTATTATATAGTGAGAGGAATTTTTTTTATTCCAATCTATTCAATGTTCTGTACGTTTCTTGCAACTTCATAGGAATATTCTTTAGGTTGGGAAAGCTTTCTTCTATAATTTTGTTGAATATATTTTCTGGGCCTTTGAGCTGTAATTCTTCTCCTTCCTCTACCCCTATTATTCTTAGGTTTGGTCTTTTCATGGTATCCCATTTCCTGGATGTTTTATTTCCTTTATAGAATCTTCTGCATCTGAGATTCTTTCTTCGATTCTTTGTATTCTGTTGGTTATTCTTCTCAATGTTTACCCAGACTTTCCATATCCTGCCATCTCTTGGTTTGCGTTTTCTTAATTGCCTCCATTTCATTTTTCAAGTCTTTAATTGTTTCCCTTACCTGCTTGATTGTTTTTCTTGGCTTTCTTGAGTATCTTTGAGGGATTTAGTCATTTCTTCTAAGTTTTTGTTAGTCTTATCATCCATTTCTTTAAAGGAGTTTTTCACATCCTCTTTAATGTTCTCTAACACTTTCATAATGTTACATTTGAAGTCTATTTCTTTAACTTCTTCTGGATTATGGAGTTAAAGTCTTCCTGTTATATGTTTACTGGATTCTAGTGTTATCATATTGTTTTTCAGGATGTTGGTGTAATTCTTGCATTGTGCCTTCCCATCTCTTCCTTCAAATGCTGCTAGGAGAGTCTTGGAGGCTTGCTCTGATCTTTGCAATGACTAACTGTGTACTTGGATTTTTTTTTCTTGGTCTGTCCTCTCTTAGGTCCCCTCAGCACTGGAGTTGGCTCTCAGATCCTCTCCACCCTGTAGTAGACTGTGGTGGTGGATCTAAGGGCCCCACAGATGGAAAGAAGTGCTTGGGGGGCAAGCTGGGATAAGTAGAAAATGGCAGTAACAAGGGAGAATCCCCACTGAATGGCCAGAAAGTTTAGGGGATTGGAGGTTGCCTGTGCTCCATTGCCAGGGCATTCAGCAAGCCAGGCGGGCACACACTTACGCTTCCAAATGTATCTCCTGGTACAAGATCAGGGTCACTTGCTGGTCAGGAACCTCACAGACAAAAGGGCAGGCTTACTAGGTGCAGGCTCAATGGGAAAAAGAAACTCTTTCAGTAGTTGCATTCACCACATTTCCCCAGACCTTCAGCCCCTAAGCAGACTGAGTTGGAGTATCCTATGACCCCACAGATGTCAAGGGGTTCTTGTGGACAAGCTGGGATGGGATATACAGAGAAAAGCAGTAGCCAGGGATAATCCCTGCTGAATTTATATCCCAGTCTTAACACTAGAAGCTTTGCCTGCTTACAAAAGATAGCCAATGCAGGCTCCATATCATATTGTACTAAAAGTCCTTGGTAGGATCATCTTCAAGGATTCCAAGAAGTTTCAACTGCCCTAGGTTTCCAAATTGCTCGATGTGCTGGTTTGAAAGAAAATGAGTGATTCCCTACCCCAAAACCAAACCCAATTATTCTCTGCTAGTTCCATGGAATCCTGCAACACAGCCTGTTCCAATACTGAGGAGACCTAAGAGGTGAGTCAGAAACAGCCACAGGATCAGGCAGCCAGATGGCTCTCTCTCTCTGTGTCTCCTGTTGGAGGACAAATCCCAGGGCCCCTCACCAAATTCCTAGGCTTTTCTAGCCAACCAGCTGGGAGTTTTCCTGCTATTCCCCAACTCACCCCACGTCCTAAACTGCCTGTTCCCTATGAGCTCCATAGAACCATGAAACACAGCTTTCTCTAATTCTGAAGGGACCTAAGAGATACCTTCAAGGTACAGCAAGGATTGGATTAAGAGGCCAAAAACTGCAGGTCTCATTTGGAGGAAGAGAGAAGTAAGGTGTCAATGCAAGAATTCCTCCAACATCCTAAAAAGCAACATGGTAACACCCAATACCCGTGAAAACACAACAGGAAGAAATGGTCATCCTAACCCAGAAGTAGTAGAGGAAAACGACTTTAAATGGAACTTTATGAAAAAGATGGAGATTTTTAAAGCAGAAGTAAAAAGTTCCTCTAAAGAAATGGAAAAGAAGACAAACAAAAAGCTTGAATAAATTAATAAATCCTTCAAAGAAAACGAAGAAAACCAAGAAAAAGCAATCAAACAAATAAAGGAAACAGTTCAAGACTTGAACACTGAAATAGAGATAAATAAAGAAAACACAAACTGAGGGAATTTTCAGAATGGAAAATCTGGGTAAACAAAGAGGAGATATAGAGAAAGTTATACCCAACAGAATACAAGCGATAGAAGAAAGAATCTCAGATGTTGAATAAACTATAAAGGAAATAGACCCATTGGTCAAAGAAAACATTAACTCCAACAAATTCTTAACACAAAACATTCACAAAATATGGGACACCATGAAAAGATTAAAACTAAAAATAATAAGGGTAGAAGAAGGAGAAATCCATCTACAAGACACAGAAAACATATTCAACAAAATTATAGAAGAAAACTTTCTCCACAAAGAAGGTTATTCCTTTGAAGGTACAAGATGCTTACAGGACATCAATAGACTACATGAAAAAATCTCCTTGCAATAGATTAATCAAAACACAAAATATACAGAATAAAGAAATAATATAAGAGCTACAAAGGGAAAAGGCCAAGTAATGTATAAAGATAAATCTATCAGAAGTACATATAACTTCTCAATGGAAAACATGAAAGTCAGAAGGTCCTGGATAGATTGCTGCAGACACTAAGAACCATGGATTCAAGCCCAGACTACTATACCCGGCAAAACTTTTATTCACCATGGACGGAGAAAACAAGATATTCAATGACAAAAACACATTTAAACATACATATCCATAAACCCAGCCTTACTGAAAGTAATAGATGGAAAACCTCAACCCAAGGAAGCTAACTACACCCACTATAACACAGATACCTGATAATGATAGGGGAGTTCAGTCAATCACATTCTGTTCGTGGGGCGTTTCACCCTTAGGCAAAAGTTTACCTATAAATCTGGCCAGTGCACTTCCCCTATCCCTCTTTCTCATCTGGCTCCTGAGTCCGGATGGATTGTTGGGATTCTGGTGTAAGTCTTCCTTCTGTTTATTAAAGTTGTATATTTTGTATTAAGCTAGTCTGGGGATTTTTCATTTCTTATTGCCCTGCGGCATCATCTGGAACCCGAACGTGTGGGTTTTTCCCCCCTCATTGCGTGGGCGGAGTAGCTGGAGCGCGCACCGCACCTGGAGTCTCTTTGCAGCCCCACAGCCTTTACCCTGACTAGCCAGCTCCTAGCTTAAGTGCGAACCGCATTCGCGGGGCCGCAGCCGAAACAGCAGGCAGCTAACTTCCTTGTGTGCACCATAAAGCCTGCATGCTAGATCCCAGCTCTGTTCAATAGAATCAGGGCGGAGAACTTCCTACCAGAGTCCACACTGCTACTGGCTCCTGAATGGCCCCGACCTCGGCGGATCGGGGAGGGGACTTCTTGGCTTCTGCTACCCCCCTCGGACACTGTCTTCCCCACTGTCCGGCTGAGTCCAGCGCTCAACCTGCGCCGGAGCACACGATCTGTGAATTTAACCTCTGGATTTGAGTATATATATATATATATATATATATATATATATATATATATATATATATATATATATATATATATTTCAGAATTTGCTTCCTGGTTTGACTTCTTTGTCACATGGATTCAGGTGCACCCCGCCACCTACTTGCAGGCAATGGTCATTACAGGTAAGATTTTTCTTTTCGGTTGAAAATAAATAAATAAATACATATACATACATACATACCAGTATGATTTCTTTTGATTGAAAATGTCAGAAAATATTACTGTCCAAAAGTTCAATAGCCTTTTTAACTGCACAATGAAGGATATTCTGCAAGACGTTTATGATATTCCTCTTACGTGGTTATTTCTGGGATTTATCGTTTTTCTGGTGTTTTAAGAAGGATGCCGTTCTTACAGACTGACTGCAGAATTCTGAGGGCACAGATTCAAACCTTAAGGACAATTCAGACTAACACCAACCTCCTCAAAAAAGAGTTTGGAGTTCTCAAGGAGGAGACTAGATCTTTGTCTGATATGACTCGGCCGACTGACCAAAATATCCAGAAGGTGCAGTCTAATATTACTTCTTTAGAAGGGAGCTTCACTGCTCTGGAGGAGGGAACAACCAAAATGACTCCTAACCTCCAGTCCATGATTGTAAGTGCTAAAACATTAGCTGAGAGGATTAAAACCATTGAATGTGAAAATCTGACTTTATCAAAAGAGTATGATAGATTAATAGACAGGATTTCCATACAAGAAGGCACAGTACATGCCATGAGGATTATGTTCAAGGGGGATATGGTATCTCTAACGGACAAGCTCCATGCCTTAGTATTATCAATGAAGGTGATTGTGTCCAAGGAGGAAATGGTGTCTCTAACAGACAAGGTCCATGCCTTAGAATCATTAATGAAGGCTTTGGAGCATAATACTGGACAGGAGATTCAGGACTTACAAAAGGCAATGGTGAGCAGATTTAATAACATTGAAATAATCATAGATTCTGATGAACAGGAGCAAAAGGTAGAAAGGCAACATTTACCTCCAAAAACTCTCAGTCTACACAGAGTTATACCTGCCTTTCCAGTAATAACATGAGAAAAGATAACCATCTTTAAAAACCCTAAGGTCATTAAAGAACATACATGGGAGCCTATACTTATGAGTGATCTGAAAGAATTTAAACAAGCAATTGTGAATTATGGACTACATTCACCCTTTGTTAGAGAGATGTTAAAATCCTGGGCTTTCAGCAGCAGGACAACCTCTCATGATTGGAACCAGATCACGTCAGCAGTCCTTGAGAATGGACCTTTATGGCATTTCAAATGCCTATTCAAGCAAGAGACCAGACTTTTACAACAACAAGAATCAGAGAAAGGAATTGAGGTTTCTCTAGATCACATTATAGGGGAAGGACTTTACTCTGATAATCAGGAGTATGCTCTTTATGATGAAAACATTTTATCCATATGTGCTACAGCAGCTCTAAGGGCCTGGTACAGGGTCCAAGACTCAGGTCAGAGACTAGAATCATATATCAGGGTAAAACAGGGTCAGAGAGAACCCTTTAGTTACATTTTACAAAGACTAACTAAGGCTGTACAAATAGGGATACCTAATCCAGAATCAAGAAATATAGTAATTGAGTCTTTGGCTTATGAGAATGTCAACGTAGAATGAAACATGGGTACAAGAAGCAATTTTCAAAGATAAAAGGAGACATCAGTTTACAAAAAGCTTTCATTGTGGCAAAATGGGACACATGAAAAGGGACTGCAGACAGTGGAATTCCAGGAATAATTCCTCTTCTAGGAATAACAGGAATAGGAGGACTCAGCCTTCAGGTTTATATAGGCATTGGACTAATGAGTGTGGTCAACAAGAGATTAACAGGGCAACCTGTTACCATCAGGAAACTCAATGAGGGGCCTCTAGCAGGCCCCCATGGTGAATGTGGTCCAGTCATTTCTGGTCACTGCAGAGAACATGCCTCTTCAGGGAAATTAAAATGCCCCATACCTGCTGTTTAAAGCAATAACAGCCTGAAGGATGAGTTAAATGTGGTGAATGAATCAAGTAATCTAAGAGGACAAAGTAAACAAATTTTCTGGCAGACTTCTATAAATGAACAAAGACCACAGCTAAGAGTGTGTGTAAATGGCAAATTTATTACTGACTTACTGGACACAGGTGAGGATGCAAGCATCATTACTCCAGAATCTTGGCATCCGCATTGGCCTCTTCAGGAGGTAGATATTCAGTTCCTAGGAATTGGAACCCTATCTCGAGTAAGACAAAGCATGTGATGGGTTAATTGTATAGGTCTAGAGGGACAAATAGGAAAACTAAGGCCATATATGTAGCCAATATTGCAGTGAATTTATGGGGCCATGACCTATTGCAGCAATGGAATACCCAAATTAACATTCCTGCTGCTTCTAGAGCCCATATTTCTGAGGAAAATATTACAAATATTACAGATGGCAGAAACTGGCCATTAGAGCTGTACAAGAACACAACACAATTGATGGCCCTTCAGAGGTACAAACATCCATGCCTCTAAAATGGTTGACTGTGTAACCAATATGGACTAAACAATGACCTTTAGCTGAGGAAAAGTTACAGGCTTTAGAACAGCTGGTACAAGAGGTATTAGATGCTCGACATATAGAAAAATCTACCAACCCTTGGAATTCTCCTGTATTTGTTGTTAAGAAAAAAATTGGTAAATGGAGAATGGTGACAGATCTTAGAGATATCAACAAGGTTATTCAACCTATGGGCCCTCTGCAATCTGGAATTCCTCTGCCTTCCCTGTTACCAAAGCGATGGCCTCTTGTAGTTATTCATTTGAAAGATTGGTTCTTCACTATACCTTTACAAGAAAAAGATACAGAAAAGTTTGTCTTCACAGTGCCTACTTATAATAACTCTCAGCCTACAAGGAGGTACCAGTGGATCATCTTCCCACAGGGAATGTTAAACTCTCCCACCCTGTGCCAATATTTTGTAAGCCAACGATTGAAAATTATATGCAAACAATTTTCTAAGTCCATAATATACCACTATATGGATGATATCTTAATATCTGATCAAAACAAAGATACCTTAGAAAGGCTGTTTGAAGAAGTAAAACTAGTATTACCTAAATGGGGATTGCAAATTGCTCCTGAAAAAGTTCAGAGAGGAGATTCTGTTAATTATTAAGGTTATAAAATAGGTTTACAAAGAATTAAGACACAAAAGGCATAAATCAGGAGAGACCAGTTATGAACTCTTAATGACTTTCAAAGATTATTAGGAGACATTTCCAGCCTACAACCGGCTGTTGGGATAACACCTGATCTAATAATTCTAATAAACAAGACCTTGGATGGTGATAAAGACTTAAACAGTCCCAGAGGATTAACAGCTGAAGCAGAAAAAGAACTGACAATGGTTGAAGAAAAATTACAGGAGGCTCATGTGGACAGGGTAAATCCAAAGCTTAGTTGTATTCTTGTGATATTGCCTTCCAGAATTTCTCCTACAGGAATCTTCTTGCAAAGAGATGATATTATCTTAGAATGAATCTTTTTGTCACACAAACAAAGTAAAAAATTAAAAACTTATGTGGAAAACGTCTCTGAATTGATTATAAAAGGAAAATTGAGACTTAGTCAATTAGAAGGTATAGACCCAGCAGAATTTATAGTGCCTTTCACTGCTGATAAGATAAAAAAAAGTTGTGGGAAGACAATGAACCATGGCAAAGAGCTTGTGCTAATTTTTTGGGAGAAATCAATAAAAATTACCCAAAAAGCAAGAGACATAACTTTATAAAGAGAACTTCTTGGATTCTTCCTCGAATCGTCCATGATGCTCCAATAACCTGAGCCCGTACATTTTATACTGATGCTAATAAATCGGGGAAAGCAGGTTACAAATCAGAAGAATTGAGTAAAGTGGAACAAAGTCCTTATGATTCTGTCCAGAAGGCAGAATTATATGCCATTCTTATGGTATTCAGGGATTTTAAAGAACCTCTTAATATAATTACTGATTCACAATATGCAGAAAGAGTTATTTTGCATATTGAAACTGCTGAATTTATACCTGATGATACAGAACTGACCTCATTGTTTATCCAGGTACAAGACATGATCAGGAACAGGCTTTGCCTTATGTATATAATATATATCTGATCCCATAAGGGTCTGTTAGGTCCTCTAGCACAAGGTAATGCAGATATTGATCAATTATTGATTTGTAGTGTGCTGCAGAAATCTGAATTCCATAAAAAGCATCATGTGAATAGCAAAGGCTTGAAGAAAGAGTTTTCTATTACATGACATCAAGCTAAGGAGATTGTAAAGAAATGTCCTACTTTCTCTTTTTTATAACCAAACACCATTGCCTGCAGGCACTAATCCAAAGGGTATTAAAAGGAATGAAATTTGGCATAGTAAAGGGTTGGGAAAAGGTCTTCCAACAAAATATACCTAAGAAACAAGTAGGTGTGGCTATGCTAATATCTAACAAAAATTGTTTTCAAACTAAATCAATCAGAAGAGATGGAGATGGACACTATATACTCATAACATGAACAATTATTCAAGATGAAGTATCAATCCTGAATATCTATGCCCATAATACAAGAGCACCCACATGTGTAAAATAAGCATACTAAAACATAAATTACACATCAAAACTCACTCACTAATCGTAGGAGATTTCAACACTACTCTCTTTACAATGGACAGGTCAAACAGACAGAAACTTAACAGAAAAATAAGATAACTAACAGATGTAATGGATCAAATAAACTTAACAGACATCTATAGAATATATCACTCAAACAAAAAAGAATATACCTTCTTCTCAGAACCTCATGGAACCTTGTCTAAAATTGATCACATACTCGATCACAAAGCAGATATCCACAAATAAAAAATAATTGGATTAACCCAGTGTCTTATCGAATCAAAGAGGAGTAAAGTCAGAATTCAACAACAATCCTACTCCCAAAAGCCTAGAAACTCATGGAATTGAACAGTCAACTACTGAACCCCCCTCCCTGGGTTAAGGAAGAAATAAATAAAGCAATTAAATGATTTGTTTAATTCAATGAAAATAAAGACACAACATATCAAAACCTAAATGATACTATGAAAACAGTGCCAAGAGGAAAGTTCATAGCACCAAGTGCCCACATAAAGAAAAGAAAGAAAGCTCACAATAGCGACCTAACAGTACAACTGAAAGAACTAAAAAAAAGAAACAGATTCACCCAGGAGGAGTAGAAGACAGGGAATAATCCAAATGAGTGCTAAAATCAACAAAATAGAAACACAAAAAACAATTCAAAGAATCAATGAAACAAATAACTGATTCTTTGAGAAAATCAACAAGATTAACAAACCTTTATCCAAACTAATCAAAAGGTGGAGAGAAAATCTAAATTAGCAAAATTGGAAACGAAAAGGACATAACAATAGACACTGAATTAATTCAGAGAATCATTAGGTCTTACTACAAAAGACTGCATACCACAAAATTGGAAAATAAAAAAGAAATGGACAAATTCAAATTTTTAGATCTATACCATATACCAAAATTAACTCAAGACCAGGTTAGCAATTTAAGCAATTTAAATACACATATAAGCCATGAGAACCTGTCATCAATAATCTCCCAACCGAAAAAAGCCCAAGAATGATGATTTAATACAGAATTCTACAAGAACCTTCAAGAAGAGCTAATACTTATACTCTTCAAAGTGTTTAAAATAATAGAAAGAAAATGGATTATTTCAAACTCTTTTTACGATGCTACAATTAACCTGATACCAAAACTGTACAAAGACTCTACCAAGAAAGAGAATTACAGACTAATCTCACATTTAAACATGGATGCAAAAATTCTCAATATAATACTGGAAAACCAAATCCAAGAACACATCAAACATATCAAAAAAATGATCCATCATGATCAAGTATGCTTCATCCCAGAGATGCAGGGCTGGTTGAGCATATATAAGTCTATAAATGCAATCTATCATATAAATAACATAAAAAAACCCATATGATCATTTTATTAGATGCTGTAAAAGTATTCAACAAAATTCAACACCCCTTTGTGATAAAAAAATCTTAGAAAGATTAGAGATACAAGGATCATATCTAAATATGATAAATATCAATATACAGAAAGCTGACAGCTAATATCAAATTAAGTGGAGAGAAACTTCAAAGTGATTCCACTAAAATTAGGAACAAGATATGGTTGGCCACTCTCTCCATATCTCTTCAACATAGTTCTTGAAATTTTGGCAATAGCAATAAGACAACATAAGGAGATCAAGGGTATTCAAAATGGAAAGAAAGAAGTCCAACTTTTGTTATTTACAGATATTATGACAGTGTACATAATTGACCTCAAAACCTCTTCCAGAGAACTTCTTCAGCAGATGAATACATTCAGTGATGTGGCAAAATACAAGATCAAAAAATCAGTAACCCGCTTATACACAAAGGATAAAGAAACTGAGAGGGAATTCAGAGAAACATCAAACTTCACAACAGGCACAAATAACATAAAAACCTTGGGATAGCACTAAACAAGGGAGTGAAAGACCTATTTCACAAGAACATCAATTCTTTGAAGAAAGAAATTCAAGAAGATACCAGAAAATTTAAAGATCTCCCATGCTCTAGGATTGGAAGGATCAACATAGTAAAATTGGCAATCCTACCAAAGCAATCTATAAATTAAATACAATCTCCATCAAAATCCCAACACAATTATTCACAGACCTTGAAAGAATCATAGTCAACATTGTATAAAAAAAAAACAGGACAGCCAAAACAATCTTATTCAATAAAGGAAATGCCAGAGGCATTACCATGCCTGACATCAAGCTCTACTACACAGCAACTGTTATGAAAACAGCTTGGTAATGGCATAGAAACTGAAATGTTGACAAAAGAAATCAAATTGAAGACCTGGATATTTATCCACACAACTATGAACACCTCATTTTTGACAAAGAAGCTAAAAATTATACAATGGAAGAAAGAAAACATCTTAAAAAAATGATTCTGGTATAACTGGATGTAGAAGAATGAAAATAGATCCATATTTATTGCCATGCACAAAACTCAAGTCCAAATGATTTAAAGATATCAATATAAATCCATCCGCACTGAACCATGATAGAGGAGAAAGTGAGAAGTATGCATGGGCACAGGACACCACTTCCTTAATATAACCCTGTTAGCACAGACATTAGAGTAACAATAAATAAATGAGACCTTCTGAAACTGAGAATCTGCTGTAAAGCAAAAAACACAGTCAATAAGACAAAAAAACAGCATACTGAATGGAAAAAAATCTAAACCAACCCTACATCAGACAAAGGTCTGATCTCCAAAATACATAAAGAACTCAAGAACTGAGACAGAAGAAACATTCTGAATATCCCAACTAATAAAATGGGGCACTGAACTGAACAGATAACTCTCAACAGAAGAGTTTCTAATGGCCAAAAGATACGTAAGGACATGTCCAGTGCCAATGTAAATCAAATCAACTCTGAGATACCATTTTACACCTGTCAGAATGGCTAAGATCAAAACACTAATGATAGCTTTTGCTGGAGAGGATGTGAAGGAGGAGAACATTTATCCAATGGTGGTGGAAATGCAAACTCGCGCATCCACTTTGGAAATCACTGTGGTGATTTCTCAGAAAACTTGGAATAAGCCTATGTCAGGATCCAACAATATCAGCCTTTGGAATATACCGAGAAAATACTCAATGATACTACAAAAGCATGTGTTCAACTATGTTCGTAGTAGCATTATTTGTAATACACAGAACCTGGAAATAACCTAGTTTCCCCTCACCTGAAAAATGGGTAAAGAAAGTATTGCACATCTACACATTAGAGCACTACTCAGCAGTAAAAAACAATGACATTTTGAATTTTACAAGCAAATGGATGAAATTAGAAAACACTATCCTCAGTGAGGTAACCCAGACACACACAAAAAAAAATGAATATGGTATGTACTCACTCATAAGTGGATACTGGCCATAAACAAAAGACATTGAGCCTATATTTCATGATCCTAGAGAAGCTAAGTAAGAAGGTAAATGAAAAGAAAAACATATATAGACTCATCTGGAACTTGGAAACAGACAGGACCACCTTATAAAATCGAGAGCTTGGAAGAGGTGTGGGTAGAAGGGAGGTTAGAAGGGGAACAGGAGGAAGAAGGGAAAGGTTGAGTAAAACTTGAGGGAATGCTATAGTAAAAATGGAGAAAGGACAGAGATGAGAGCAAGGAAAAAGGTATCTTGATTGAGTGAACCAAAAACAAAAATTTAAGTATGCATGGTAGAGAATGGCTGTGGAAGACTCAATATAAAACTCCAGTCTCCATAAACATACACATTTCTGTATGCACAATACATACACACACACATAATTACAATGTAAGTAAAATTCTTCAAATATTTTGTGTAGGTACACAGGTCTTTTTCTCTTTTCTTCCTGGTGATTAGCAGGGTCATTTGACCTCTGGCTCCCTGGAGATTCTGCACTAGCACTGGCTTGAGGGTATAGTTTAGAAAGAACTTGGCTCTCTTTTGTTATGGTAATTCCACCTGTAAACAAGGTTCCAGCTGCAGGCCTTATACACCTGCCATGCCTGGCTCCCCCAGCTGCTTCTGGCCTGAGGTGCCAGGCACCTGTCATCCTATTCCACTGCTCCTGATGGGAGGGGGCCTTTCCCTTTTGCCCCCTTTTGCCCACTAATATAAATACCCGACTTGAGTTTAATAAAGTGGCCATTTACTCTTTGGTAAGTGAGCAGGTCTCTTGTGTCTGTGTGTTTAAACCCTTAGAACAGTCGTCCATTCTCGAGGACTTGAGTTCAGGAAAGCGCACGCCTGGATCGGGTGTGGGTATTCACAGAAAAGTGCGGAGGCTAACAATTTTGTTGCATATTAAATCTAAAAAATCAATAAAAACCCTTTTAGAAAACATATAATCAAATACAATCATGTGTGTCACTATTAAGATATTACTGAATAATGTATATAATGAGAAAATTATGAAAAAAATAAAGACAAAGTTTAATATATATATATATATATATATATTATAGACACAATGATTTTCAGAAAATGACAAAAACGGGATATTTATAAAGAATCTTCCAAAATACAAGGAAGTGGATAAAAATTAAAGAAAACAAATAATAAATAAGGAAATAAGGAAATGGAAGTTATTTTAAAAGAGTTTTGAATATAAAATTATAATGCCTAACATTATGTTAGTCTTGATTACAATTGACCAACTATTTAAGATAAAAACATTATCTGAGTGATGTATAGTCGATCAATAAATCGATATAAATAATCTGAAAAAAACATCAAACTTGCATTTTTAGAAACATTAAGTATACAGTCAATTTAAAAATAAACTAGTAGTTTTTTAGATAAGCTTAGGTATTACTGAGTTTGTAGAAGGGGAGAAGAGAATGTTAGGAATCAATTTAAAATATCCTATGAAATAATTTCATAGTTTTTCCAAATTTTATAAAAATGTTGACCCATAAATAGAATAATCAAAATCAGTGGAAGACAGAGAGCCTGTACTAATGGAAGCTCACCAACTCCAGCTGGATAGGGACTGAATGATCATGGGATCACACTGGACCCTCTGAATGTGGCTGACAATTGGAGTAGATGGAGAAGCCAATGATAATGGCACTGGGATTTGTCTCTACTGTATGTACTGGCTTTTTGGTATACTATTTGAATGCATACCCTCCTTAGCCTAATGTGGAGGGGAGGGTCTTGGACTTCCCACAGGGCAGAGTGAATGGGGGAGCGGGAGGGAAGTGAGAGTAGGGGAGGAAGTGAAAAGTTTGAATGATATTATTTATAAAGATATAAAAAATTATTAGAAAAATATATTGTACAAAAATAAAAAGATTTTCCTATGCTCATTGATTGGTAGGAATAATATAACAAAAATGGCAATCTTTCCAAAGCAATCTACAGATTTAATGCAATCCCTATCAAAATCCCAAGACAATTATTCACAGATCTCAAAAGAACAGTACTTAATTTCATACAAAAAAAATCAAAAAAAAAAACCCAGAATGTCTAAAATAATTCTGTACAAAAAAAAATCTGGAGTTATCACCATTCCTGAATTCAAGATCTATGATAGAGATCTAGTATTAAAAGCAAGTTGGTATTTGCATAAAAACACACAGGTGGACCAGTGGAATACATAGAAGATGCCGCCAATAATCCACACACCTAAGAACATCTGAGTTTTGACAAATAAGCCAAAGAGGAAAAAAAATGGAAACAAGAAAGTATCTTCAACAAATGGTGGTAGCATAACTGGGTATCAACATGTAGAACATTGCAAATAGATCAATATCTATTCCATTCACAAAAACTCAAGTACAAGTGAATTCAAGACCTCAACATAAATTCAGTTACATTGATACTGATAGAATAGAATTTTGAAATTAGCCTTAAATGCATTTTCACAGGAGACCACATCCTGAATATAACACTAGTAGCAGAGACGGTGAGAAGCAACAATCAATAAATGTGATCACCTGAAACTGAAACGCTTTTCTAAAGTAAAGGATATGGTAAAGAAGACAAATTGGGAGCCTACAGAATGGGAAAAGATCTTCACTAGCCCTGTATCTGGCAGAGGACTACTCTCCAATTTTATAAAGAACTCAAGAAACTAGAAGTTGAAAATAATTCAGTGAAAAATTGTATACAGATCTAAACAGAGAATTCTCAACAGAAGAATGGCTGAAAGATATTTATGGAATTCCTCAACACCTTTAATCAATGGTGAAATGCATATTAAAATGACTCTAAGATACCTTACACCTGTCAATATGACTAAGTTCAAAAATAGTAAGGAGAGCTTGTGTTGGAGATGATATGGAGTAAGGGAACACTTCTCCACTACCATGAGAGTGCCAGCTTGTATACTTTAGAAATCACTATGACAATGTCTTAGTGGGTGGACCAACTCCTCGTGGTCATGACTTCCTTGTTCATATTTTCCCTCCTTCTGTTCTTCAACTGAACCTTGGGATCTCAATCCAGTGCTCCAATGTGGGTCTCTGTCTCTATCTCCGTCAATTGCTAGATGAAGGTTCTATGGTGATATGCAAGATATTCATCAGTGTGGCTATGGGACAAGGCCAGTTCAGGCACCCTCTCCTCTGCTGCCCAAGGAATTATTTGGGGACCTCTTCTTGTACCTGGGAACCCCTCTAGAGACAAGACTCTTGCAAACCCTATAATGGCTCCTTTAATGAAGATATTTACTTCCCTGCTCCCATATCCACCCTTCCTCTATCCCACCCATCCCATTCTTCCAAGCTCTCCTGAATCCTCCTCTTCGCCCTTCTCTCTACCCATCTCCCCTTACATCCACTCCCCCCATAACCCCGTGCACCCAAGTTTTGCCTGACAATCTTGTCTACTTCCAATATCCAGGAGGATAACTACATGATTTTCTTTGGGTTCACCTTCTTATTTAGCTTCTCTGGGATCACTAATTATAGGCTCAATGTCCTTAAATTATGGCTAGAATCCACTTATGAGTGAGTACATGCCATATTCCTCTTTTTGGGTCTGGGTTACCTCACTCAGTAAAGTGTTTTCTATTTCCATCCATTTGCATGCAAAATTCAAGATTTCATTCTTTTTTACCTCTGAGTAAAACTCCAATGTGTATATGTTCCACACGTTCTTTAACCATTCTTCTATTGAGGGGCACCTAGGTTGTTTTCAGGTTCTGGCTCTTACAAATAACGCTGTTATGAACATAGTTGAACAAATGCTTTTGTGGTATGATAGGGCATCTCTTGGGTATAGTCCCAAGAGTGGAAATGTTGGGTCCTGAGGGAGGTTGACTCCCAGTTTCCTGAGAAACTGCCACACGGATTTCCACAGTGGCTGCACAAGTTTGCATTCCCACCAACAATGGATGAGTGTTCCCCTCACTCCACATCCTCTCCAGCATAGGCTATCATTGGTGTTTTTGAGTTTAGTTATTCTGACAGTTGTAAGATGGTATCTCAAAGTTGTTTAGATAAGGTGGTTGAGCATGACCTTAAGTGTCTTTTGGCCATTCAAAGTTCTTCTGTTGAGAATTCTTTGTTCAGTTAAGTACCCCATTTTTAATGGGGTTAATTAGAGTTTTAGTGTCTAGCTTCTTGAGTTCTTTGTATATTTTGGAGATCAGACCTTTGTCTTATGAGGGGTTGGTGAAGATCTTCTCCCAATCAGTAGGTTGCCCTTTTGTTATAATGACAGTGTCCTTTGCTATACAAAAGCTTCTCAGTTTCAGGAGGTCCCACTTATTCATTGTTGCTCTTATTTTCTGTGCTACTAGGGTTCTACCAAGGAAGTGGTCTCCTGTTCCCATGTCTTGTAGACTACTTCCCACTTTCTCTTCTATCAGGTTCAATGTGGTCAGATTAATATTGAGGTCTTTAATCGATTTGGACTTGAGTTTTGTGCATGGTGATAGATATGGATCTATTTTCATTCTTCTACAGGTTGACATCCAGATATGCCAGTACCATTTGTTAAAGATGCTTTCTTTCTTCCATTGTATAGTTTTAGCTCCCTTGTTGAAAATCAGGTATTCATAGGATTGTCGATTAAGATCTGGGTCTTCGATTTGATTCTATTGGTCAACATTTCTGTTTTTGTGCCAATACCAAGCAGTTTTCATTACTGTAGCTCTGTAATAGAGTTTGAAGTCAGGGATGATAATGCCTCTGGAAGTACTTTTATTGTATAGTATTGATTTGGCTATCCTGGGTTTTTTGTTTTGCCATATAAACTTTATTATTGTTCTCTCAAGGTCTGTGAAGAATTTTGATGGGATTTTGATTGGGATTTCATTGAATCTTTAGATTGCTTTTGGTATAATTGCCATTTTTACTATGTTGATCCTCCCAATCCAAGAGCATGGAAGATTCTTCCATTTTTCTGGTATCCTCTTCAATTTCTTTCTTCAAAACCTTGAATTTCTTGTCAAATAGATCTTTCACTTCCTTAGTTAGAGTTACCCCAAGATACTTTATGCTATTTGTGGCTATTGTGAAATGTGATATTTCTCTGATTTCCCTCTCTATATCTTTGTTCTTTGTGTATAGGAGGGCAACTGATTTTTTGGAGTTGATCTTTTATTCTGCCACATTACTAAAGGTGTTTATCAGCTGTAGGAGTTCTTTGGTAGAGTTTTTTGGGTCGCTTATTGCGGGGCGCCATCCCGTCCAGCAGGAATGAACCCCACCAAAAACGAGAATTCCTTCTCTGGTCACATCTTTATTTGGAGCATTCCCTTGAGGAAAATTGGGGGAAGGGACGATAGAGCAGGGACGAGAGAAAGCTTAGAGAGAGGAAGTAGGGTCCCGAGGCATCTGCTTTTAAACGGTGGAGCAGCTTGAACGCTGTCCTGATTGGTTAATGCCATTCTGCTGGTCTGAGCATGTGCAGGCAAGGGTGCAGGCAGGGTTGCTCAGCCCCACGTGGCTACCTCCAAACTGCAGGACCACCTGTGCCTCCAGGTGGCTCCCAACATCTCCCCCTAATTTTTGTCTTTAAGAGCAATAAGGCAAAACTATTTTCCAATCTGGTCCCCACCTAGACGCAGCATGCCAAGGATATCTCTGCTCCCACCCATTCCTAAGGAAGGAAAAGGCAAAATAGAGTAAGAGATAAGAGGTTGCACAGGGTGTTGCTCAAGTCGATGGTGTGAAACAGCTGCTCTTGGCACTGCCCAGAAGGTCATCTCTGCTGTCTCCGCATGAATCTTCCACAGCAGGACACTCAGCATCCACTGGGTCATCTTCTTTATCTCTCTGGTCGGTCTCGCTGGCATCCAGATGTATGTCAGCATTCCTAGAAAAACATAAACAAAACTCTCCTCCCAAATTAACATTTAAGAGTACTAAAAACTCTCAGTGTAAAAATTCAGCACAATCAGTACTGGAAGTAGGCTGGTTTTGAACTTAGAGATCTGCAGGTCTCTGTTTCAAAAAGCAAATCTTGTTTGCCTGTACCAGCAAAATTTTGAATTAAAATTAAGTGTAAAGAATGCAAGAGAAATCCTTTCTCTGGGGGAAGCTGTCACTGGTAGTGTAGTCCCCCTCTATTGTTTAAAAACCAAAGCAGTTGTCATTGGGAATTGAACTCATAACCTTTGGAAGAGCAGGCAATGCCCTTAACCGCTGAGCCATCTCTCCAGCTCCCCTATTTAGATGGAAAAACCTCTAGGTAACATTGTTTATTTCATCCGTTGCCAGGGGCAATAGGTAATGATAACCAGGTTGACGCGCCTTTATTATGATAATTAGGACCAGTTCTTTGAGGGAGAATGGACGTCGATCATCTGGCTACTTCCTGCTGACAAAGGGACGTTGTTTGGGGGATAAATGTTTTTATCTGACTGAATTTTTGGCGACAAATGTTTTTATCTGACTAAATTCTTGGCGACCTTGACTGAGGGCGGCGGCAGCAGCGGACAGCGGCGGCTGCCACAGCTCCGCCTCTGAAGCCCATAATGGCGCGCTCCGCATGGCCCAAAGGCATGGCTCCGCCCCGGGCCGTGCGCGGGCTCGCCGTTTCACCTCAGGCAATGAACTCGCACCGCCGGCTGTGAGCCTTTTCCAAGCTCCGGCGAGGGGGGGCATCCGCCCACCCGTGGAGGGGCTTCTCCTGCCCGGTCCGCCCGCGCGCAGAGCCCCGTTCTCTGGGAACTCACCTCCCCGCTCGCCCATGTTGCTATGGAAACACAGTTTTTCCGCAGAGCCGATTCAGCTCCTCTTTGCCTTCTATGGCGCCGCTGCTCACCACGCAGCTTCCGCCTCAGTCAGGCGAGTCCGCTCAGGTGCTGAAAAAGTCCTCCAAAAACCATAGCCCCGCCAGAAGGCCTCTGATGTCACACGGACTTTAGCCCGCCCGCGACCTGGCTGTTCGTAGGCCTCCAGCAAACTCCCCGCCAGCAACTGGTTGCGTCTCCCTCCTGAGTAGCTGGGATCACAGGTGTGCACCACCGTGCCTGGCCCACTTCCGTGTTTCTAATCAGGCATTACCGCTCAAAGGCGGGCCGGCTGCCGCCAGCACTCTCAGCACGATCAAGCAGCTTGTCTTTCTCAGTCAAAAATTAAAGTTTTTTGTACGTGAGAGCCAGAGACTGAGCTCTCTTAACAAAATTAGGCGAAAATCACCTCAGAAACTCTGTGGCTCTTTAAGAACAGGGAAGGCAGTCTTAGAACACGATCAAACTCGCCTCCCTACGAGACTGTTGCCCCGAGTCTCTTATCAGCGAGTACGCACGGAGGAAGCCGCGGATCTCCCAACCGTAAACCTCGCCCTTTTTGCTGCTGTTTACATTCCTCCTGCACTGAACTTAAGGGATTTTTCTTCCCCGTTGCTTTCTGTACCTTCTTTCAGATACCTTAACTTTGATTTTTTTTGTATTTTCTTTTCTATTTTAGGCCTATCCTTTGAAATTCCTTTTTACATTTCTTTTCCTCCCCTTTCTGGGGATTTCAACCGACGTCACTCACCGCTCCATGTTCTCAGAGTTCTGAAATTCAAGGCTCTCTGTGCTGGTGTCTGATCTTGGCTTTCTCTCCCGGGCTTTCTCAGGGTCCCCCGGCGTAGTTGTCAGGGTCCCTCAGCGTCCCGGAGTTTCGAGCACCAGTTGCGGGGCGCCATCCCGTCCAGCAGGAATGAACCCCACCAAAAACGAGAATTCCTTCTCTGGTCACATCTTTATTTGGAGCATTCCCTTGAGGAAAATTGGGGGAAGGGACGATAGAGCAGGGACGAGAGAAAGCTTAGAGAGAGGAAGTAGGGTCCCGAGGCATCTGCTTTTAAACGGTGGAGCAGCTTGAACGCTGTCCTGATTGGTTAATGCCATTCTGCTGGTCTGAGCATGTGCAGGCAAGGGTGCAGGCAGGGTTGCTCAGCCCCACGTGGCTACCTCCAAACTGCAGGACCACCTGTGCCTCCAGGTGGCTCCCAACAGCTTATATACACTATCATATCATCTCCAAGTAATGAAAGTTTAACTTCTTCCTTTCCAATTTGAACCCCCTTGGTCTCTTTATGCTGTCTTATTGCTATTGCCAGAACTTCAAACACTATGTTGAAGAGGTGTGGAGAGAGTGTATAGCCTTGTCTTGTTCCTTGTTTAGTGGGATGTCTTTGAGTTTCTCTCCATTTATTTTAATGCTAGCTGCTGGCTTGCTGTATATTGCTTTTACTATATTTAGGAATGAAAATTGTATCCCTAATTTCTCCAAGATTTTTATCATAAAGGGGTGTTGAATTTTGTCAAATGCTTTTTCAGCATCTAATGAAATGATCATATAGTTTTTTTTCCTTCAGTTTATTTATATGACGGATAACGTTTATAGATTTTCCTTTATTGAACCAGGCCTGCCTCTCTGGTATGAAGCCTACTTGATCATAATGTATAATTTTTTTGAATGTGTTCTTGGATTCTGTTTGTGAGTATTTTATTGAGAATGTTTGCATTAATGTTCATGAGTGAGATTAGTCTGTAATTCTCTTTCTTGGTTAAGTCTTTGTGTGGTTTGGGTATCAGGGTGATTGTAGCTTTATAAAAGGAGTTAGGCAATGACTCTTCTGTTTCCATTTTGTGAAACACATAAGGAGTATAGGTATTAACTCTACTTGGAAGATCTGATAGAATTCTGGATTGAAACCATCTGGGCCAGGGCTTTTTTTTGGTAGGGAGATTTCTAATGATAGCTTCTATTTCCTCATGATTTACAGGTCTATTTAAACTGCTCACCTGGTCTCGACTTAATTTTGGCAAATTGTATTTATCTACAAAATGTCCATTTCTTCCACATTTTCCAATTTTGTGGCACACAGACTTTTTTAGTAAGATCTAATGATTCTCAGAATTTTCTCTGTGTCTCTGGTTATGTCTCCCTTTCCATTTCTGATCCTGTTAATTTCTGTGTTCTCTCTCTGCTGTTTGATTAGTTTGGACAGGGGTTTATCAATCTTTTTGATTTTCTCCAGGAACCATCCTTTTGTTTCATTGATTCTTTGGATTGTTTTCTGTTCCAATTTTGTTGATTTCAGCCATCAATTTGATTATTTCCAGTCTTCTACTCCTCTTGGGTGAGTCTGCTTCATTTCTTTCTAGCGCTTTCAGGTGTGCTGTTAAGTCTCCAATGTGTGCTTTCTCTGTTTTCTTTAATTGGGTACTTAGTACTATGAACTTTCCTATGCTTTCTTAGCACTGCTTTCATTGTGTCCCATAGGTTTGAGTATGTTGTGTCTTTATTTTCGTTAAATTCAGGGAAGACTTTAATTTCTCTCTTTATTTCTTCCTTGACCTAGGGATGGTTCAGTAGTTGACTAGTAGTTTCCACGAGTTTGTAGGCTTTCTGGAGTTAGAATTGTTGTTGAATTCTTACTTTATTCCATTTTGATCTGACAGTACACAGGTGATTACTCCAGTTTGTTTATATCTATGGATGTTTACTTTGTTACCAATTATGTGATCATTTTTTGAGAAGGTTCCATGAGATGCTGAGAAGAAGGTATATTCTTTGCTGTTTGGGTGGAATGTTCTATAGATGTCTGTTAGGTCCATTTGGTTCATTACATCTATTTGTTCTCTTATTTCTCTGTTAAGTTTCTTTCTGGTTGACCTGTCCATTGGTGAGAGAGGAGTGTTGAAACCACCCACTATTAGAGTGTGGAGTTTGATGTATGTTCTGAGTTCTAGTAATGTTTCTTTTACATATGTGGGTGCTTTTATATTAGGGGCATAGGTATTCAGGATTGAGACTTCCTCCTGACTAATTGTTTTGGATATGATTATAAAGTGTCCACCTCCATCTCTTCTGATAGATTTTATTTTGACATCATTTTGTTAAATATTAGTATAGCCACACCTGCTTGTTTCTTTGGTCCATTTGATTGGAAAACCTTTTCCCAACCATTTATTCTGAGGTAGTGTCTGCCTTTGTGTTTGAGGTGTGTTTCTTGTATGCAGCTGAATGTTGGATCCTGATTTCGTATCCATTCTCTTAACTGTGCCTTTTTATAGGTGAGTTGAGTCCATTGATATTAAGCCATATTAATGACCAGTGATTGTTGACTCCGGTTATTTTTCCTGGTTCTATTGTTTGTGTGTTTCCTTTCTTTGAGATGTGCTGTTGGAGGGTTGTCAGATGCTTGTGTTATTATGGGTATTTTTGGTTTCCTTGGTTTGTGGTTTTCCTTCTAGTATTTTCTGTAATGCTGGGTTTGTGGCTACGTATTGTTTAAACCTGTTTTTGTCCTGGAATTCCTTGTTTTCTCCATCAATGGTAAATACAAGCTTTGCTGGGTATAGTAGTCTGGGCTTGCATCATTCGTCTCGTAGTTTCTGCAGCACATCTATCCAAGACCTTCTGGCTTTCATGGTTTCCATTGAGAAGTCAGGTGTAATTCTGATAGGTTTCCCTTTATATGTTACTTGACATTTTTCCCTTGCAGCTCTTAGTATTTGTTTTTATTCTGTATGTTTTGTGTTTTGTTTATTATAATGAGAGGGGATTTTTTCCCCAAGTCTATTTGGTGTTCTGTATGCTTCTTCTACCTTCATAGGAATATCCTCCTTTAGATTGGAAAAGATTTTTTCAATAATTTTGTTGAATATATTTTCTGGGCCTTTGAGCTGTAAATCTTCTCCTTCTTCTACACCTAATATTCTTAGGTTTGGCCTTTTCACAGTGTCACAGATTTCTAGGATGTTTTGTGTTAAGAATTTGTTCGAATTGTTTTGTTCATTAATCAGTGAGTTTATTTCCTCTACAGTGCCTTCAGTGTCTGAAATTCTTTCTTCTATCTCTTGTATTCTGTTGGTAATACTTGTCTCTGCAGTTCCTATTCGTTTACCCAGATTTTCCATATCCAACCTTCCCTCTGTTTGTGTTTTCTGCATTTCCTCCATTTCATTTCTCACGTCTTAAACTGTTTCCCTTACCTGTTTGATTGCTTTTTCTTGGATTTCTTGGTTTTGGGGGGGGTATCTTTGAGAGATTTATTCATTTCATCTACTTTTTTGTTTGTTATCTCAATTTCTTTATGGAAGTTTTACACCTCCTGTTTAAGTTCCTCTATTATTTTCATATAATTCTGCTTAGAGTCGATTTCTTCTATTTCTTCTGGAGTAGGGTGTTCAATCTTCTAGTTTCATGATCCCTGGATTCTGGTGATGTCATGTTGCCTTTCAGGTTATTGGAGGAATTCCTGCATTGGTGCTTGCCCATCTCTTTGTTCAAATGAAGCCAGGAAAGTATTGGTGTCTTGGTTCAGTTTTTGCTGTGACTGACTCTCTGGGTGGATCTTTTCAATGCAGGAGCAGGAATTGTTCGTGTCCCTCTAGAAGGAACTCCTAAGCACCCTCTTGATGGAAATCCTCAGCACAGATACAGGGATAGCTGATAGTACAATGACACAGGAGACAAAAGGGCAACCATGGGGGCAGTGCAGGGACGAGTGGAACACAGAAGACCCTGCAGCAAGAGCGGGTGGAGGTGGAGGGACTGTGCTCTCTTCCGGGACAATATGGCCCGGATAGCACACACTCACCCCTCTGGATGGAACTCCTCAGCCTAGTCTAATAAATGTTAACATTTATTTATCCTTGAGTCAGTTTAGATAGTATACACATTTGTTGAAATTTCATCCGGGAAGGTAAAGAATAATAGAAACATATATAAAGTATAATAAAATAATATTTTATTTGTATTATTAGGAAAAATATCTCCAAGAGTAGAAACCTATATCCAGTATAAGGAAAATTATGCCAAATTTGTATCAGTATAAAAAAATTCAGTCGTGTAAAATATTTGACACTAATGGTTGCTGTAAACATAGATTAAATAATGTACTCTTTTCTTATATCATTCCTACATTCTACCACTTGCTTTTTGGCGTAAGAGAGATTCTTGGATTTAATTTCTTTTGTTTAGTTTGATTCCTACCATGACCAATAACAACTTGTAGCCAATCTGTCTAAATGATGTCAAATATCCACTGAAATACCAATAACCACCCATTCCCCTCTTGGAAATATGGGTATTGTGTTCTTCAAATTATTTCTTTCTCTATAGGGACAATAACACTTGTAGCTGCCAAGGTTTTTCCCTTCTCCTGGCGATTTGTAGGGCCGTGTGACCTCCGGCTTCCTGGAGACTCTGCACTAGCTCTGGCTTGAGGGGATAACTTAGTGAGAACCTGGTACTCTTTGTTATGGTGATTCCACTTGTATTTAAGGTCTTAGCAATGGGCCCTTAGCCTGGCTTCCCAGCTGACCCTGCCCGAGGTGCCGGGAGGACTTTAATCTTGTCCTCCTGCTCCTGGATGGGAGGAGGCCTTGCATTTTCGGTCCTTCTAGCCCACTGGTATAAATACCCGACTTGAGTTTAATAAAGTTGCCATTTACTCTGGTAAATGAGCAAAGGTCTCTTTTGTGTGTGTGTCTCTTTTCCAACCCTCAGGACAATCATCCATTCTCGTGGGCTCGAGTTCGGGAAAGTGCGCAGCCTAAACCGGGTGTGGGTATCCATTGGGAAGTGCAGACTGTTACAAATAACATATCCAGAGAATACTGAAAAAGATGAAATAATGATGAAGTATTGGGAGTATTAGCTGTTGTACAGTCTTTGTATGATGGGGATATGAAGGGTCTATCTGAAGTCATGGCTTGAGTAGTCTATGAAGCTAGACTGATTTAAGATTAAGCTGAGCAGTTTTTACTTCAAACTTAACCATTGGTTGTTGTTTGTCAGCTTAGTAATGTTGCACAATTCTGTTGAAATTGTTGTTGTGGGGATCCATCAACATTGTGGGGACTTCAAAGATTTCTGTAAGTAATAATTATGGTTCACTGCAGAAAATTTAAACATTTTAAATGTCATATCAACAGATCTTGGAGTGACTGAAGGGACACTATCTTTTAAATAAACCTGGGATAAACAAGCTTAGTTCCTAATTTTCTGCCTCAGATGGAAGCCAAAAATCTCACATAGGAAGCTAGATGAAGCCTACTTGTAGAATTTGTTCATATTCTGTATGAACTATTGTCTCTCTGAATCAAGAAATAACTTCTGTTCAGATCTGATATTTATCATCTTGACAGTATCTATAGTTTTCTTCTCCTGTAAAAACAACAACAAAAAAAATCTTACCCTAAATAACACATATCTTGGTTTCCTTAAAGAGGTCAACGCATTTTTGTTGATTTAATTCAGCTGTTTTTGATTCAATTAAATGTTTTTTCTGCATCTGCCATTTTCTCAATAGCATTTTAAAACTCTTAAAGATAATAAAGCATTGTGTAATCTATCTCTGGGGTGTCTTTATTACCCCTTTCACGTTATTAAGCATATCTTTTAAAGTACTACTAGATCTTTCTATAACTCCATGGCCTGAAATTTTCTGTGGTATAACTATAAAATCTTATATAATATTATTCACAAAACATTTTTGTTTTATTAGGGACATGCTGAAATATAGTTAGCCTTAATTTGTATAGGTGTTTTCATGATAGTCATAACTTCTAATAAGTGTGTATATCAGCCTTTTCAGAATTCAAAATTGTTGTTCATTGAAATCCTGTATTAGTATCTGTGGTATGGTGCTCATATTTTAATTTTCCATAGTATGAAAAATAAAATACATCCATTTTCCAAATTTCATTTCTTTGAGCATCCTTTGCATTACTTCCTGCAAGTAGTAGAGTTTTGTTATACAAAGAACAAAAAGGACATTTATTTATAATTTTCTTGGCTCATTGCCAAGTGGTCAAAAAATTTTTTTCAAACCTTAGTTATTGATAGTGGATTTTAAGACTATGTATAGCTTGGTTGAAGAATTATTTCCTTACTTTGTAGTGAATCTAGAGTAAGTTCACAACTCTGAGTATTCATTTTTAAATACTAACTTTTGTCAGAACTAATCAGCTGGGAAAATTAATTTACAGCAAGAATCAGTGTAAAAAGTTGACTTTGAATGCTAACACTAGTTGTCATTATCCTTTCAATAGAGCAATGTTATAAGGAGTATATATCATAAATGGTTTGAGTGACAGAATGCTAAAGATATGTATTACGAGAAAGTTATTTGCAATGAAATACCTTTGTAACACATTTAAGTAATTATAAAATTTTGAGGCCTAAACAAAGAAAGAGTGCAACTAGTTCTTTAACCAAGATATACATTGTCTTAAAAATAGTGTCATGATTAAAATACAATAACAAGAGAAAAAGAATAGGAAAAGGATTTATGTACAGATGGTGCCTTGCTATTTATCACTGAGCCACAAACAATTATCTTAGAAATATTGAGATTAATGGGCCCATTTAGGAAAAGAACTAATGGTGAGAGGCATTGGGATAAATCTGAGCTATTTTCCTTATCAAAAGTTTCCCCAGGGGCAATTGCATTTTCCATAGAGTTATAACGAACCCATTAGTGCCAGAATTGTTCCCTGCTTTCCTATAATTTTAGAATTTTTCATTTTATGGTAATGTGATCACTCTGGGATGATGAGGTTATACGGAGATAAATCTGGAAGTGAGAACTGTCTGAGTGGGATCAATTTCTTGTATCACTTCCAGAAGTTTAGTTATCCATTCATATCACAATTCACTCTTTGTTCCTCAGAGCTTAGTACAATCCAGCCTGTTTTGGTAGTAGTTTTCGATGTATAAATATTCATGAACAGCACACATTTGGATTTTTACCATGTGGATAATTGAGGGATTTGATTCCACCTTCTTTAAAGTCAATTTGCAGCAAATGAAGGCTGGCAAAGAAACTTTATGACAAGGATTTTAGACAGGAAACTACAGAAAGATTTAATAACAGAAATCTCTGACACTGAGTTTAGAAAACATAGATAGATACAAGTATTATCTCTCACATTAACTGAGTAATTTTGATAAAGGTTTCTCATTGCCTCAGTCTGTGTTTGACAGGGTGGAATTTCAGATTCTGTTTTCAAATTTGTTCATACATAAAATAATTTATAAATAGGAGCTACAGTGATGGCTTAGTGGATTATAGCAATTCTTCTCTCACAGAGGAACAACAGTATATCATGACTAACTCCTTTCTCTAGCTTCATTTTCACTGGATATGATACTCTGTTCTGTCTTCTCTGAGCATTGCAGGCACATATGTGATGCACATATATAAGGTTCTCACACACATAACATTAAAATAGGCCAACATTTAAAAACAATTGTAGAAAACAGGACAAGATATAAATTTTTGTGTTTTTGTTTCCTTTAAACTAAAAAAGGGTAAACATCTCACTCAGAGCAAAAACATAAGCATGTCACTATCAAAATCTGTGAACCAGTATACAAGTTAAGTCAAAAATTTCCATTTAGTAGTTAAAAGAGACTTCAGTTCAAAAGGAAGCATCTGTGATTTAACAAGGTATTTTAAAAAATCTCACAGAAGACAAAAATTCTTTAGAATAATCTCAATTGTCTCCTCAGTTGTAGAAGGACACCTCCTGTTCATTTCTAACCTACCACATGTTTTCTCTCTCTCTCTCTCTCTCTCTCTCTCCCTCTCTCTCTCTCTCTCTCTCTTCTTGCCTAGCTATATTCTGACCTGCTATGGGACAAAACAATTTTTTATTAATGGTAATAAAACATATTCATACTACACAGAGGAGAATCCTACATCACTCAGTGATGTGTATTGTAGTAGGAACCCATTAATGGGTGGAATGAAAGAAGAAAAATAAAATCATTAAAGCAAATGCTATCATAAATAACTTAGATATATTTCAAATACTTATGGGTTTAACTTCTGTGATTAGCTACATTCAGATAGAGAAGACATTCATGAGCAACTGATATTTTAGCAAAACCCTTAAAATCATGTTTTTCTTCAGTTTTACTTAAATCAGATATGATGCTAGTATTCTTTCATGGCTGAACAGTACAATTTATTTGAGATGAATTCATTTCTCCAGTGTGGATTTCTGGCTCTTTACTAAAAATCAGTCACTGAAAGTTGTTTGGATTAATGTCCTCATCTTTCAGTTTGCTTTCATTGATGAATGTGAATATTTTTATACCAATACAATGTGTGTTTGATATTATAGCTTTTTAGTATAACTCAAAATCAGGAATGATGAAATCTTTGGCAATACCATTCTTGTTAAAGATTGTTTTAAATGTTCTGGTTTTTATTTTTCTATGGGCACATGACAATTTTACTTTCAAGATCTATGAATAATTGCATTGAAATTTTGACAAAGATTGCATTGAATCCGTATCATATTTTTGGTAAAATGCCCAATTTTATGATGTTAATTCTACCATTTCATGGACATGGTAGATCTTTCCATATTCTGATAGCCTTTTCCATTTAATTCTATAATGACTTGAGTTTTTTTTATTTTTTATGAAACTATTCACTTTCATATTTATTATGAAACTATAAATATCATTGTGATATTTATAATATCACAATATTATAAACTATTCACTTTATCTTTTAAAAGATAAAGTATATCTTTTAGATATACTTAAAGATACAAGAATTCCTCCAAATCCTAAAAAGCAACACAATAGTACCAGATTCCAGCAAACATGCAACAAGAAGACTTGAACATCCTAACCCAGAAGAAGTAGAAGAATTCGTCTTTAAATGTAACCTCATAAAAAGCTATAACCCTTAAACAAAAGTGAAAAACTCCCTTAAAGAAATGGAAGAGAAGACAAACAAAATGTTAGAAGAAATTAATAAATCCCTCAAAGATACCCAAGAAAACCAAGAGAAAACAATCAAACAGGAAAAATAAATAGTTCAAGACTTGAAGACAAAAATGGAGTTAATAAATAAAACACAAACCAAGAAATGGCTGGACATGGAAAATTGGGGTAAATGGACAGGAACTTCAGAGACAAGTATAACCAACAGAATACAAGAGATAGAAAAAGGAATCTCAGGTGCTGAGAATACAATAGAGGAGATAGACTCATTGATCAAAGAAGACAGCAAATCCAACAAATTCTTAACACAAAAAATCCAGGAAATCTGGGACACAATGAAAAGACCAAACCTAAGAATTATAGGGGTAGAAGGAGAAGAATTCCGGATCGTAGGACCAGAAAATATATTCAACAAAATTATAGAAGAAACTTTCCCAACCTAATGAAAGATATTACTATGAAGGAACAATCAGCTTACAGAACACCAAATAGACTGGTTCAAAAACAAATATCACCATATATTAATCAAAACATAAAGCAAACAAAATAAAGAAAGGATAATAAGAGCTGCAAAGGAAAAAGGTCAAGTAACATATAAAGGTAAACCTATCAGAATTACACCTGACTTCTCAATGTAAACCATGAAAGCCAGAAGGTCTGGGGTAGATGTGCTATGGACACTAAGAGACCATGGATGTAAGCCCAGACTAGTATATCCAGCAAAACATTCTTTCACCATCGATGGAGAAAACAAAATATTCAATGACAAAAACAAAATAAAAAAATATATATATTTACAAATCCAGCGTTATAGAAAGTACTAGGAGAACCCCAACCCAAGAAAGCCAACAAAACCCACAATAGCACAGACATCTATCAACCCTCCACCAACACAATTCAAAGTAGGGAAACACACAAACACTATCACAAAAAAACACTGGAGTTAACAATCGCTGGTCATTAATATTACTTAATATCAATGGACTCAATTCACCTATATAAAGTCACAGATTAAGAGAATGGTTATAAAATCAGGATCTAACATTCAGCTGTTTACAAGAAACACACCTCATCCTCAAAGAGAGACACTACCTCAGAATAAATGGTTGGGGAAAAGTTTTTGAAGCAAACAGACCTAAGAAACAAGAGGGAATGGCTATCATAATATCTAACAAGATTGATTTCAAACTAAAATCAATCAGAAAAGATGGAGGAGGACATTTTATAGTCATAACAAGAACAATTCATCAAGATTAAGTCTCAATCCTGAATATCTATGCCCCTAATATAAAAGCACCCACATATGTAAAAGAAACATTACATTTGAATGACATTTTGCTGTCTGACTTAAATGCAGATTCTTTAGAAAGAATTATTGAAGAAATAAAGAAGGTTTTGGCTAAATGGGTATTGCAAATTGCTCCTAAATATACAAAGGAGATTCAATTACCTAGGTTACAAAATAGCTTTACAGAAAATTATAAAACAAATGCACTAATTTAGAGAGTCTTATTGTGGATTCCTAATGACTTTCAAATACTGTTAGAAGGCATTTCCAATCTAAGACTGGAAGCTGGGATAACACCTGATCTAATAATCTTTTTTAAAACAAAATCTTAGGTGGTAAAAGAGACATAATTAGTTCCAGGGAATTAACTGATGCTGAGCAAGAATTAACTATCATTGAAGAGAAATTACAGGAGGAACATGTGAATAGGATGGATTCAAATCTTAACTGTATTCTACTCATATTTCCTTTCAGAATTACCTCTATAGGAATTTTAATAAAGAGGGAGGATATGGTCTTAGAATGGATTTTTTTGACCACATAAACCAATAAAAAAAAATCTATGTGGAAAAGGTCTCTGAATTAATTATAAAGGGAAAATTGAGACTTTGTCAACTATCATGAATAGACCCAGCAGATATTATAATGGCTTTTACTACTGATGATATGTGAAAACAATCATAATACAATGATTCCTGGGAAAGAATTTGTGCTAATTTTTAGGATAGATTAATAACAATTATCCCCAAAA